>NW_026779315.1:0-121835 GCF_030144855.1 Hypanus sabinus | reverse complement strand
GCGAGGAAGAGGGACTGGGGGCAGGATCCCACAGGGAAGGGGGATGGGGGGAGAGGGATCTCACAGGGGGTAAGGTGGACGGGGGACGGAGAGTACGCAGGTGGGAAGGGGGAGAGACATCCCACAGGAGGAAGGGGGACGGGGGAGAGAGATCCCGCAGGTGGACGGGGGACGGGGCAGAGAGATCCCACAGGAGGAACGGGAACGTGGGAGGGAGATCCCACAGGAGGAAGGTGGACGTGGGAGGGAGATCCCACAGGAGGAAGGGGGGACACGGGAGTCAGATCCCACACGGTGAAGGGGGACGGTGGAGAGGGATCCACAGGGGGGAAGGTGGACGGGGGAGGTGATCCCACGGGAGAAGGTGGACGGGGGAGGGGGATTCCTCGGCGGGAAGGGGGACGGCGCCGAGGGATCCCACAGGAGGAAGGGGGGATGGGGAGGAAGATCTCACAGTTGGAAGTGGGACGGGGGAGGGAGATCCCACAGGAGGAAGGTGGACGTGGGAGGGCGATCCACAGAAGGAAGGGGGACACGGGAGTCAGATCCCACACGGGGATGGGGGACGGTGGAGAGGGATTCCACAGGGGTGAAGGGGGAGCGAGGGGAGGAGAAGCCACAGGAGGAAGTGTGACGGGGGAGCAAGATCCCACAGGGGAAGGGGGACAGTAGAGATGGATTCAACAGGGGTGATTGGGGACGGGGATCACAAAATGGGGAAGGGGCAAGGGGAGAGGGATCCCACGGGGGGAAGGTGGACGTGGGAGGGGGATCCCACAGGGGGGGAAGGGGGACGGGAAGAGAGATCCCACGGTAGGAAGGGGGATGTGGCAGAGAGTTATCACAGGAGGAAGGGGGACAGGGGAGGCAGATCCCACAGGGTGAAGGGGGATGGGGGAGGGAGATCCCACAGGGGGAAGGGGGACTGGGGAGGGAGATCCCACAGGGGAGGAAGGGGACGGGGGAGGGAGATCCCACAGGAGGAAGGGGGGACGGGGGAGGCATCCCACAGGGGGGATGGTGGACGGGGCAAGGGGATCCCACAGGAGAAGGGGACGGGGGAGGGAGATCCCGCAGGAGGAAGGGCGACGGAGCAGAGAGATCCCACAGGAGGAAAGGGGATGGTGGGAGGGTGATCACACAGGAGGATGGGGGACGGGTAGGGTGATCACACAGGAGGAAGGGGGACGGGAGTGAGATATCCCACAGGAGGAAGGGAACGGGGCCGAGGGATCCCACAGGGTTATGGGGGACGGGGGCACAGAGATCCCACAGGAGGAAGAGGGACGGAGCAGAGAGATCCCACAGGAGGAAGGGGGATGGTGGAGGGTGATCACACAGGAGGGAAGGGGGACGGGAGAGAGAGAGCCCACAGGAGTGAAGTGGGACGGTGTAGGGAGATCCCACAGTGGGGAAGGGGGACGGTGGAGCGGAATCCCACAGGAGGGTAGGGATATGGGGGAGGGTGAGCCCCAGGAGGGAAGGGGCACGGGGGAGAGATCCCACAGGGGGGAAGGGGGACGGGGGAGCGGGATCCCACAGGAGGAAGGGGGATGGGGAAGAAAGGTCCCAAGGGGGGAATGGGGAAGTGAGATCCAACAGGAGGAATGGAGTTGGTGAAGAGAGATATCTCAGAATTAATGCGGATGGAAAATACAGATCCCACAGGAGGTCTGATGATGGGAACAGAGGCCCAACAGGAGGTATGTGGATGAAGAGAGATGGTACAGTTTGAATGGGGCATAGGTTAGAGATCGCACGGGAGGATGTGGGAAGGGGAAGAGATATCCCAGAGGAGGAAGGGGGACGGGGGAGGCAGATCCCACAGTGGGAAGGGGGATTGGGGAGGGTTACCACGGGGGGAAGGGGGACGGGGGAGGGAGAGCCCACAGGAGGGAAGGGGGACGGGGCAGAGAGATCCCACAGGAGGTTGGGGGACGGGGATGAGAGATCCCACGGTAGGAAGGGGGATGTGGCAGAGAGATCCCACAGGAGGGAAGGGGGACGTGTCAGGATATCCCACAGGAGGAATTGGGACGGGGGAAGGAGATCCCACAGGAGGACGGGGAACGGGGGAGGGAGAGACCACAGGAAGGAAGGAGGACACGGATGGGAGACCCACAGGAGGAAAGGGGGACCGGGGTGGGAGAGCCCATAGGAGGGACGGGGGAAGGGGCAGAGAGAACCCTCAGGAGGAATGAAGACGGTGTACGGAGATCCCACAGGAGGAAGGGGGATAGTGGAGAGAGATTCCGCAGGGGGAAGGGGGAGCGAGGTCCCGCAGGAGGAAGAGGGATGGGGGAGAGAGATCCACTGGAGGAAGGGGGATTGGGAACAGAGGCCCAACAGCAGGAAGCGGGATGCGGAAGAGAGATACCTCAGGATGCATGTATATGGAAAAGACAGATCCCAAAGGAGGAAGGGGGATTGGGGAGAGAGATCCCACAGAGTGAAGGGGGATGGGGGAGAGATCCCAAAAGAGGAAGGGGGAAGTGGCAGAGAGATCCCACAGGAGGAAGGGAGATGGAGAAGAGGGATCCCACAGGAGGAAGCGGGCTGGGGCAAAGAGATCCCTTAGGAGGGTGGGGGAATGGGAAGAGAAATCCCACAGGAGGTAGGGGGATGGGGGAGAGAGATACTACAGAAGGAAGGGGGATGGGGGAGAGAGATCCCACAGGAGGAAGGGGGATAGGGCAGAGAGATCCCACAGGAGGAAGGGGGATGGGGGAGAGAGATCCCACAGGGGGAAGGGGGATGGGGCAGAGAGATTCCGCAGGAGGAAGGGGGATGGGGGTGAGAGTCCGACAAGAGTAAGGGGGAAGTGGCAGAGAGATCCCACAGGAGGAAGGGAGATGGAGAAGAGGGATCCCACAGGAGGAAGTGGGATGGGGCAAAGAGATCCCTTAGGAGGGTGGGGGAATGGGAAGAGAAATCCCACAGGAGGAAGGGGGATGGGGGAGAGATCCCACAGGAGGAAGGGGGATGGGGAAGACATCCCACAGGAGGAAGGGGGATGGGGAAGAGAGATACTACAGAAGGAAGGGGGATGGGGGAGAGCGATCCCACAGGAGGAAGGGGGATGGGGGAGAGAGGTCCAACAGGCGGAAGGGGGATGGGGGAGAGAGATCCCACAGGTGGAAAGGGGATGGGGGAGAGAGATCCCACAGGAGGAAGGGGGATGGGGGAGAGAGGTCCAACAGGCAGAAGGGGGATGGGGGAGAGAGATCCCACAGGTGGAAAGGGGATGGGGGAGAGAGATCCCACAGGAGGAAGGGGGATGGGGGGGAGAGATCCCACAGGAGGATGGGGATGGGAAGGGAGATCCCACAAGAGGAAAGGATGAGGGAGAGAGATCCCACAGGAGGAAGGGGGATGGGGGAGAGTGATCCCACAGGAGGAAGGAGCATGGGGAAGTGAGATCCGACAGGAAGAGGGGGCAAAGGAGCTGAGGACTCACAGGAGGAAGGGGTTAGGAAAGAGAGATCCCTCGGAAGGGGGATCGGGAAGAGAGATCCCTCGGAAGGAAGGGGGATTGGGAACAGAGGCCCAACAGCAGGAAGCAGGATGCGGAAGAGAGATACCTCAGTATGAATGTGTATGGAAAAGACAGATCCCACAGGAGGAAGGGGGATGCGGCAGAGAGATCCCACAGGAGGAAGGAGCATGGGGAAGTGAGATCCGACAGGAAGAGGGGGCAAAGGAGCTGAGGACTCACAGGAGGAAGGGGTTAGGAAAGAGAGATCCCTCGGAAGGAAGGGGGATCGGGAAGAGAGATCCCACTAGAGGAAGGGGGATTGGGAACAGAGGCCCAACAGCAGGAAGCGGGATGCGGAAGAGAGATACCTCAGGATGAATGTATATGGAAAAGACAGATCCCACTGGAGGAAGGGGGATGCGGCAGAGAGATCCCACAGGAGGAAGGGGGATGGGGGAGAGAGATCCCACAGGAGGAAGGGGATGGGAAGGGAGATTCCACAAGAGGAAAGGATGAGGGAGAGAGATCCCACAGGATGAATGTGTATGGAAAAGACAGATCCCACAGGAGGAAGGGGGATGGGGGAGAGAGATTCCACAGGAGGAAGGGGGATTGGGAACAGAGGCCCAACAGCAGGAAGCAGGATGCAGAAGAGAGATACCTCAGGATACCTCAGGAAAAGACAGATCCCAAAGGAGGAAGGGGGATGTGGAAGAGAGATCCCACAAGAGGAAGGGGGATTGGGGAGAGAGATCCCACAGGTGGAAAGGGGATGGGGGAGAGAGATCCCACAGGAGGAAGGGGGATGGGGGAGAGAGATCCCACAGGAGGAAGGGGGATGGGGGGGAGAGATCCCACAGGAGGATGGGGATGGGAAGGGAGATCCCACAAGAGGAAAGGATGAGGGAGAGAGATCCCACAGGAGGAAGGGGGATGGGGGAGAGTGATCCCACAGGAGGAAGGAGCATGGGGAAGTGAGATCCGACAGGAAGAGGGGGCAAAGGAGCTGAGGACTCACAGGAGGAAGGGGTTAGGAAAGAGAGATCCCTCGGAAGGGGGATCGGGAAGAGAGATCCCTCGGAAGGAAGGGGGATTGGGAACAGAGGCCCAACAGCAGGAAGCAGGATGCGGAAGAGAGATACCTCAGTATGAATGTGTATGGAAAAGACAGATCCCACAGGAGGAAGGGGGATGCGGCAGAGAGATCCCACAGGAGGAAGGAGCATGGGGAAGTGAGATCCGACAGGAAGAGGGGGCAAAGGAGCTGAGGACTCACAGGAGGAAGGGGTTAGGAAAGAGAGATCCCTCGGAAGGAAGGGGGATCGGGAAGAGAGATCCCACGGTAGGAAGGGGGATGTGGCAGAGAGATCCCAGAGGAGAATGGGGGACGGGGAACAGAGATCCCATGGTAGGAAGGGGGATGTGGCAGAGAGATCCCAGAGGAGGAAGGGGGACGGGGGAGAGAAATCCCACAGGGGGGAACGGGGACGGGGGAGGGAGATCCCACAGGAGGAAGGGGGACGGGTAAGAGAGATCCCACAGGGGGAAAGGGGACAGTGGAGAGGGATCCCACAGGGGTGAAGATGGACGCGGGAGGGCGGTTCCACAGCGGGGAAGGGGGACGGGGGAGGTAGATCCGACAGGAGGAAGGGGGACCGGGGAGAGGAATCCCACAGGGTGGAAGGGGGATGGGGGAGAGTGATCCCACAGGGGGTAAGGTGGACGGGGGACGGAGAGTACGCAGGTGGGAAGGGGGAGAGAGATCCCACAGGAGGAAGGGGGACGAGGGAGAGAGATCCCACAGGGGGGAAGGTGGACGGGGGAGAGACATCCCAAAGGAGGAAGGGGGACTGGGGTGCAGGATCCCACAGGGGGAAGAGGGACGGTGGAGAGGGATTCCACAGGGGTGAAGGGGGACACAGGAGATCCCTCAGGGGTGAATGGGGTGGAAGAACACAGAGGGGGGAAGTGGGACGGGGGAGCAAGATCCCACAGGGGGAAGGGGGCAGTACAGATGGATTCCACAGGGGAGATTGGGGACGGGGATCACAAAATGGGAAAGGGGAAAGGGGGGAAGGATATCCCACGGGGGGGAAGGTGGACGGGGGAGGGGAATCCCACAGGGGTGAAGGGTGACGGGGCAGAGAGATCCCACAGGAGGAAGGGCGACGGGGCAGAGAGATCCCACAGGAGGATGGGGGACGGGGAAGATAGATCCCACGGTGGGAAGGGGGATGTGGCAGAGAGATCCCAGAGGAGGAGAGGGGATGGGGGAGATTGATCCCACAGGTGGTAAGGTGGACGGGGGACGGAGAGTACGCAGGTGGGAAGGGGGAGTCAGATCCCACACGGTGAAGGGGGACGGTGGAGAGGGATCCCACAGGGGGGAAGTGGGAGGCGGGAGGTTGTACCCACAGGGGGGAAGGGGGACAGGGGAGGCAAGATCCCAAAAGGGGAAGGGGGACTTTGGTATTGAGATCCCACAGGAGGGAAGGGGGACGGGGGAGAGGGATCCCACAGGAGGAAGGTGGACGTGGGAGGGAGATCCCACTGGAGGAAGGGGGACACGGGGGTCAGATCCCACAGGGGGATGGGGGACGGTGGAGAAGGGATCCCAGAGGGGGGAAGGGATAGGCGGGAGGGAGAACCCACAGGGGGGAAGGGGGACGGGGTAGCAAGATCCCACAGGAGGATGAGGGACGGTGGAGAGGGATTCCACAGTGGTGAAGGGGGACACAGGAGAGAGATCCCTCAGGGGTGAATGGGGAGGGAGAACACAGAGGTGGGAAGTGGGACGGGGGAGCAAGATCCCACAGGGGGAAGGGGGCAGTACAGATGGATTCCACAGGGGAGATTGGGGACGGGGATCACAAAATGGGAAAGGGGAAAGGGGGAAGGATATCCCACGGGGGGGAAGGTGGACGGGGGAGGGGAATCCCACAGGGGTGAAGGGTGACGGGGCAGAGAGATCCCACAGGAGGATGGGGGACGGGGAAGAGAGATCCCACGGTAGGAAGGGGGATGTGGCAGAGAGATCCCAGAGGAGGAGAGGGGATGGGGGAGAGTGATGCCACAGGTGGTAAGGTGGACGGGGGACGGAGAGTACGCAGGTGGGAAGGGGGAGAGAGATCCCACAGGAGGAAGGGGGACGAGGGAGAGAGATCCCACAGGGGGGAAGATGGACGGGGGAGAGACATCCCAAAGGAGGAAGGGGGACTGGGGTGCAGGATCCCACAGGGGGAAGGGGGACGGTGGAGAGGGATTCCACAGGGGTGAAGGGGGACACAGGAGGGAGATCCCTCAGGGGTGAATGGGGTGGGAGAACACAGAGGTGGGAAGTGGGACGGGGGAGCAAGATCCCACAGGGGGAAGGGGGCAGTACAGATGGATTCCACAGGGGAGATTGGGGACGGGGATCACAAAATGAGAAAGGGGAAAGGGGGAAGGATATCCCACGGGGGGGAAGGTGGACGGGGGAGGGGAATCCCACAGGGGTGAAGGGTGACGGGGCAGAGAGATCCCACAGGAGGAAGGGCGACGGGGCAGAGAGATCCCACAGGAGGATGGGGGACGGGGAAGATAGATCCCACGGTGGGAAGGGGGATGTGGCAGAGAGATCCCAGAGGAGGAGAGGGGATGGGGGAGAGTGATCCCACAGGTGGTAAGGTGGACGGGGGACGGAGAGTACGCAGGTGGGAAGGGGGAGAGAGATCCCACAAGGAGGAAGGGGGACGAGGGAGAGAGATCCCACAGGGGGGAAGGTGGACGGGGGAGGGGGATCATACAGCGGTGAAGTTGATCGGGGGAGGGGGATCCCACAGGTGGATGGGGGATGGCGCAGAGAGATCCCGCAGGAGGAACGGGGACGTGGGATGGAGGTCCCACAGGAGGAAGGGGGACACGGGAGTCAGATCCCACAAGGTGAAGGGGGACGGTGGAGAGGGATCCCACAGGGGGGAAGTGGGAGGCGGGAGGTTGTACCCACAGGGGGGAAGGGGGACAGGGGAGGCAAGATCCCAAAAGGGGAAGGGGGACTTTGGTAGGGAGATCCCACAGGAGGGAAGGGGGACGTGGGAGAGGGATCCCACAGGGGGAAGAGGGACGGGGGAGGGGGATCCCACAGGGGGGAAGGTGGACGGGGGAGGGGGATCCCACAGGGTGGAAGGGGGACGGGGAAGAGAGATCCCACAGGGGGATGGGGGAGGGGGATCCCACGGGAGTAAAGGGGTCGGGGGTGGGAGATCCCACAGGTGGCCGGGGGACGGGGCAGAGAGATCCCACAGGAGGAAGGTGGACGTGGGAGGGAGATCCCACAGGAGGAAGGGGGACACGGGGGTCAGATCCTACAGGGGGATGGGGGACGGTGGAGAAGGGATCCCAGAGGGGGGAAGGGATAGGCGGGAGGGAGAACCCACAGGGGGGAAGGGGGACGGGGTAGCAAGATCCCACAGGAGGGTGAGGGACGGTGGAGAGGGATTCCACAGGGGTGAAGGGGGACACAGGAGAGAGATCCCTCAGGGGTGAATGGGGAGGGAGAACACAGAGGGGGGAAGTGGGACGGGGGAGCAAGATCCCACAGGGGGAAGGGGGCAGTACAGATGGATTCCACAGGGGAGATTGGGGACGGGGATCACAAAATGGGAAAGGGGAAAGGGGGAAGGATATCCCACGGGGGGGAAGGTGGATGGGGGAGGGGAATCCCACAGGGGTGAAGGGTGACGGGGCAGAGAGATCCCACAGGAGGAAGGGCGACGGGGCAGAGAGATCCCACAGGAGGATGGGGGACGGGGAAGATAGATCCCACGGTGGGAAGGGGGATGTGGCAGAGAGATCCCAGAGGAGGAGAGGGGATGGGGGAGAGTGATCCCACAGGTGGTAAGGTGGACGGGGGACGGAGAGTACGCAGGTGGGAAGGGGGAGAGAGATCCCACAAGGAGGAAGGGGGACGAGGGAGAGAGATCCCACAGGGGGGAAGGTGGACGGGGGAGGGGGATCATACAGGGGTGAAGTTGATCGGGGGAGGGGGATCCCACAGGTGGATGGGGGATGGCGCAGAGAGATCCCGCAGGAGGAACGGGGACGTGGAAGGGAGGTCCCACAGGAGGAAGGGGGACACGGGAGTCAGATCCCACACGGTGAAGGGGGACGGTGGAGAGGCATCCCACAGGGGGAAGAGGGACGGGGGAGGGGGATCCCACAGGGGGGAAGGTGGACGGGGGAGGGGGATCCCACAGGGTGGAAGGGGGACGGGGAAGAGAGATCCCACAGGGGGATGGGGGAGGGGGATCCCACAGGAGTAAAGGGGTCGGGGGTGGGAGATCCCACAGGTGGCCGGGGGACGGGGCAGAGAGATCCCACAGGAGGAAGGTGGACGTGGGAGGGAGATCCCACAGGAGGAAGGGGGACACGGGGGTCAGATCCCACAGGGGGATGGGGGACGGTGGAGAAGGGATCCCAGAGGGGGGAAGGGATAGGCGGGAGGGGAGAACCCACAGGGGGGAAGGGGGACGGGGTAGCAAGATCCCACAGGAGGATGAGGGACGGTGGAGAGGGATTCCACAGGGGTGAAGGGGGACATGGGAGGGAGAACCCACAGGGCGGAAGGGGGACGGGCGAGGGGGATCCTACACGGGGGAAGGGTGACGGGGCAGAGAGATCCCACAGGATGTTGGGGGACGGAGACGAGAGATCCCACAGGAGAATGGGGGACAGGGAAGAGAGATCCCACGGTAGGAAGGGGGATGTGGCAGAGAGATCCCAGAGGAGAATGGGGGACGGGGAACAGAGATCCCACGGTAGGAAGGGGGATGTGGCAGAGAGATCCCAGAGGAGGAAGGGGGACGGGGGTGAGGGATCCCACAGGGGGTAAGGTGGACGGGGGACGGAGAGTACGCAGGTGGGAAGGGGGAGAGAGATCCCACAGGAGGAAGGGGGACGAGGGAGAGAGATCCCACAGGGGGGAAGGTGGACGGGGGAGGGGGATCAGACAGGGGTGGTTTATCTGTGGAGGGGGATCCCACAGTTGGACGGGGGACGGGGCAGAGAGATCCCACAGGATGAACAGGGACGTAGGAGGACGATCCCACAGGGGGAAGGGGGACACGGGAGTCAGAACCCACAGGGGGAAGGGGACAGTGGAGAGGGATCCCAGAGGGGTGAAGAGGGACGCGGGAGGGAGTTTCCACAGGGGAGAAGGGGGACGGGGTAGGTAGATCCGACAGGAGGAAAGGGGACGGCGGAGGGTGATCCCACAGGAGGAAGGGGGACGTGGGAGTCAGATCCCACTGGAGGAAGGGGGACGTGGGAGAGGGATCCCACAGGGTGGAAGGGGGACGGGGAGAGGGATCCCAAAGGAAAAAGGGGCACGGGGGAGGAAGTTGCCACAAGAGGAAGGGGGACGGGGCAGAGAGATCCCACAGGAGGAAGGGGGACTGGGGAGCAGGATCCCACAGGGGGAAGTGGGATGGTGGAGAGGGATTCCACAGGGGTGAAGGGGGACACAGATCCCTCAGGGGGGAATGGGGAGGTGGGGGGGAGAACCCAGAGGGGGGAAGTGGGACGGGGGAGCAAGATCCCACAGGGGGAAGGGGGCAGTACAGATGGATTCCACAGGGGTGATTGGGGACGGGGATCACAAAATGGGAACGGGGAAAGGGGGAAGGATGTCCCACGGGGGGAAGGTGGACGGGGGAGGGGAATCCCACAGGGGTGAAGGGTGACGGGGCAGAGAGATCCCACAGGAGGAAGGGCGAAGGGGCAGAGAGATCCCACAGGAGGATGGGGGATGGGGAAGAGAGATCCCACGGTCGGAAGGGGGATGTGGCAGAGAGATCCCAGAGGAGGAAGGGGGACGGGGGAGAGGGATCCCACCGTGGTGAAGGGGGACATGGGAGGGAGAACCCACAGGGGGGAAGGGGGACGGGGGAGCAAGATCCCACAGGAGGATGGGGGACGGTGGAGAGGGATTCCACTGGGGTGAAGGGGGACACAGGATGGAGATCCCACAGGCGAATGGGGGACGGGAATCCCAAAATGGGGAAGGGACAAGGGGAGGGGGATCCCACAGGGGGAAGGTGGACGGGGGAGGGGGATCCTACACGGGGGAAGGGTGATGGGGCAGAGAGTTCCCACAGGATGTTGGGGGACGGGGACGAGAGATCCCACAGGAGAATGGGGGACGGGGAAGAGAGATCCCACGGTAGGAAGGGGGATGTGGCAGAGAGATCCCAGAGGAGGAAGGGGGACGGGGGAGAGGTATCCCAGGGGGTAAGGTGGACGGGGGACGGAGAGTACGCAGGTGGGAAGGGGGAGAGAGATCCCACAGGAGGAAGGGGGACGAGGGAGAGAGATCCCACAGGGGGGAAGGTTGACGGGGGAGGGGGATCACACAGGGGTTGTTTATCGGGGGAGGGGGATCCCTCAGTTGGACGGGGGACGGGCAGAGAGATCCCACGGGAGGAACAGGGACGTGGGAGGGCGATCCCACAGGGGGAAGGGGGACTCGGGAGTCAGAACCCACATGGGGCTGAGTGATCCCACAGGAGGAAGGTGGACTGGGGTGGGAGATCCCACGGGAGGGAAGGGGGACGGGGGAGTGTGAGCCCTCAGGAGGGTAGCGGGACGGGAAGAGAGATCCCACGGTAGGAAGGGGGATGTGGCAGAGAGATCCCACAGGAGGAAGGTGGACTGGGGTGGGAGATCCCACGGGAGGGAAGGGGGACGGGGGAGTGTGAGCCCTCAGGAGGGTAGCGGGACGGGAAGAGAGATCCCACAGGAGGAAGGGGGACGAGGGAGAGAGATCCCACAGGGGGGAAGGTGGACGGGGGAGGGGGATCCCGCAGGTGGACGGGGGACGGGGCAGAGAGATCCCACAGGAGGAACGGGAACGTGGGAGGGAGATCCCACAGGAGGAAGGGGGACACGGGAGTCAGATCCCACACGGTGAAGGGGGACGGTGGAGAGGGATCCCACAGGGGGGAAGTGGGAGGCGGGAGGGAGTACCCACGGGGGGAAGGGGGACGGGGGAGGCAAGATCCCAAAAGGGGAAGGGGGACTTTGGTAGGGAGATCCCACAGGAGGGAAGGGGGACGGGGGAGAGGGATCCCACAGGGGGAAGAGGGACGGGGGATGGTTATCCCACAGGGGGGAAGGTGGACGGGGGAGGGGGATCCCACAGGGTGGAAGGGGGATGGGGAAGAAAGGTCCCAAGGGGGGAATGGGGAAGTGAGATCCAACAGGAGGAATGGAGTTGGTGAAGAGAGATATCTCAGAATTAATGCGGATGGAAAATACAGATCCCACAGGAGGTCTGATGATGGGAACAGAGGCCCAACAGGAGGTATGTGGATGAAGAGAGATGGTACAGTTTGAATGGGGCATAGGTTAGAGATCGCATGGGAGGATGTGGGAAGGGGAAGAGATATCCCAGAGGAGGAAGGGGGACGGGGGAGGCAGATCCCACAGTGGGAAGGGGGATGGGGGAGGGTTACCACGGGGGGAAGGGGGACGGGGGAGGGAGAGCCCACAGGAGGGAAGGGGGACGGGGCAGAGAGATCCCACAGGAGGTTGGGGGACGGGGATGAGAGATCCCACGGTAGGAAGGGGGATGTGGCAGAGAGATCCCACAGGAGGGAAGGGGGACGTGTCAGGATATCCCACAGGAGGGAATTGGGACGGGGGAAGGAGATCCCACAGGAGGACGGGGAACGGGGGAGGGAGAGACCACAGGAAGGAAGGAGGACACGGATGGGAGACCCACGGAGGAAAGGGGGACCGGGGTGGGAGAGCCCATAGGAGGGACGGGGGAAGGGGCAGAGAGAACCCTCAGGAGGAATGAAGACGGTGTACGGAGATCCCACAGGAGGAAGGGGGATGGTGGAGAGAGATTCCGCAGGGGGAAGGGGGAGCGAGGTCCCGCAGGAGGAAGAGGGATGGGGGAGAGAGATCCCACTGGAGGAAGGGGGATTGGGAACAGAGGCCCAACAGCAGGAAGCGGGATGCGGAAGAGAGATACCTCAGGATGAATGTATATGGAAAAGACAGATCCCAAAGGAGGAAGGGGGATTGGGGAGAGAGATCCCACAGTGAAGGGGGATTGGGGAGAGATCCCAAAAGAGGAAGGTGGAAGTGGCAGAGAGATCCCACAGGAGGAAGGGAGATGGAGAAGAGGGATCCCACAGGAGGAAGCGGGCTGGGGCAAAGAGATCCCTTAGGAGGGTGGGGGAATGGGAAGAGAAATCCCACAGGAGGTAGGGGGATGGGGGAGAGAGATACTACAGAAGGAAGGGGGATGTGGGAGAGAGATCCCACAGGAGGAAGGGGGATAGGGCAGAGAGATCCCACAGGAGGAAGGGGGATGGGGGAGAGAGATCCCACAGGGGGAAGGGGGATGGGGCAGAGAGATTCCGCAGGAGGAAGGGGGATGGGGGTGAGAGTCCGACAAGAGTAAGGGGGAAGTGGCAGAGAGATCCCACAGGAGGAAGGGAGATGGAGAAGAGGGATCCCACAGGAGGAAGGGGGACGGGAACGATAGATCCCACAGGAGAATGGGGGAGGGGGAAGAGAGATCCCACGGTAGGAAGGGGGATGTGGCAGACAGATATCACAGGAGGAAGGGGGACAGGGGAGTCAGATCCCACAGGGGGTAGAGGGATGGGGGAGAGGGATCCCACAGGGGGGAAGGTAGACGGGGGAGGGAGAGCCCGCTGGTGGGAAGGGGGTGAGAGATCCCACAGGAGGGACAGGGGAGTCAGATCCCACACGGGGATGGGGATGGGGGAGAGGGATCCCACAGGGGAGAAGGGGGACGGTGGAGAGGGATTCCACAGGGGTGAAGGGAGACACAGGAGTGAGATCCCACAGGGGGGAATGGGGAGGGAGAACCCACAGCGAGGAAGAGGGACTGGGGGGCAGGATCCCACAGGGGAAGGGGGATGGGGGGAGAGGGATCTCACAGGGGGTAAGGTGGACGGGGGACGGAGAGTACGCAGGTGGGAAGGGGGAGAGACATCCCACAGGAGGAAGGGGGACGGGGGAGAGAGATCCCGCAGGTGGACGGGGGACGGGGCAGAGAGATCCCACAGGAGGAACGGGAACGTGGGAGGGAGATCCCACAGGAGGAAGGTGGACGTGGGAGGGAGATCCCACAGGAGGAAGGGGGACACGGGAGTCAGATCCCACACGGTGAAGGGGGACGGTGGAGAGGGATCCCACAGGGGGGAAGGTGGACGGGGGAGGGTGATCCCACGGGGAGAAGGTGGACGGGGGAGGGGGATCCCTCGGGGGGAAGGGGGACGGCGCCGAGGGATCCCACAGGAGGAAGGGGGATGGGGGAGGAAGATCTCACAGTTGGAAGTGGGACGGGGGAGGGAGATCCCACAGGAGGAAGGTGGACGTGGGAGGGCGATCCCACAGAAGGAAGGGGGACACTGGAGTCAGATCCCACACGGGGATGGGGGACTGTGGAGAGGGATTCCACAGGGGTGAAGGGGGAGGCGGGAGGGAGAAGCCACAGGGAGGAAGTGTGACGGGGGAGCAAGATCCCACAGGGGGAAGGGGGACAGTAGAGATGGATTCAACAGGGGTGATTGGGGACGGGGATCACAAAATGGGGAAGGGGCAAGGGGAGAGGGATCCCACGGGGGGAAGGTGGACGTGGGAGGGGGATCCCACAGGGGGGAAGGGGGACGGGGAAGAGAGATCCCACGGTAGGAAGGGGGATGTGGCAGAGAGTTATCACAGGAGGAAGGGGGACAGGGGAGGCAGATCCCACAGGAGGAAGGGGGACGGGGGAGAGGGATCCCACAGGGGGTAAGGTGGACGGGGGACGGAGAGCACGCAGGTGGGAAGGGGGAGACAGATCCCACAGGAGGAAGTGGGACGAGGGAGAGAGATCCCACAGGGGTTAAGGTGGACGGGGGAGGGTGATCC
This sequence comes from Hypanus sabinus, assembly GCF_030144855.1. Taxonomy (NCBI): domain Eukaryota; kingdom Metazoa; phylum Chordata; class Chondrichthyes; order Myliobatiformes; family Dasyatidae; genus Hypanus; species Hypanus sabinus. Next base: position 107,431 of record NW_026779315.1, on the reverse strand, counting down.
CACGGGGGGAAGGTGGACGGGGGAGGGGGATCGCACAGAGGGGAAGGGAGATGAGGGAGGTGGGTCCCACAGGGGGAAGGGGGACGGCGCCGAGGGATCCCACAGGAGGAAGGCGGACGGGGGAGGAATATCTCACAGTTGGAAGCGGGACGGGGGAGGGAGATCCCACAGGAGGAAGGGGGACGGGGGTGAGAGATCCCACAGGGGGGGAAGGTGGACGGGGGAGAGGGTTCCCACAGGAGGGAAGCGGGGCGGGGAAGAGGGATCCCACAGGGATGAAGGGGTACTGGGGTGGGAGATCCCACGGGAGGGAAGGGGGACGGGAGAGTGTGAGCCCTCAGGAGGGTAGCGGGACGGGGAAGGGAGATCCCACGGTAGGAAGGGGGACGGGGCAGAGAGATCCCACAGGAGGATGGGGGACGGGGAAGAGAGATCCCATGGTAGGAAGGGGGATGTGGCAGAGAGATATCACAGGAGGAAGGGGGACAGGGGAGGGAGATCCCACAGGAGGAAGGGGGACGGGGGAGGGGGATCCCACAGGAGGAAGGGGGATGGGGGAGGGAGATCCCACAGTGGGAAGGGGGACTGGGGAGGGAGATCCCACAGGGGGGAAGGGGGACGGGGGAGGGAGATCCCACAGGAGGAAGGGGGACGGGGGAGAGGCATCCCACAGGGGGGATGGTGGACGGGGCAAGGGGATCCCACAGGAGGAAGGGGGACGGGGGAGGGAGATCCCGCAGGAGGAAGGGCGACGGAGCAGAGAGATCCCACAGGAGGAAGGGGGATGGTGGAGGGTGATCACACAGGAGGATGGGGGACGGGGTAGGGTGATCACACAGGAGGAAGGGGGACGGGAGTGAGATATCCCACAGGAGGAAGGGAACGGGGCCGAGGGATCCCACAGGGTTATGGGGGACGGGGCACAGAGATCCCACAGGAGGAAGAGGGACGGAGCAGAGAGATCCCACAGGAGGAAGGGGGATGGTGGAGGGTGATCACACAGGAGGGAAGGGGGACGGGAGAGAGAGAGCCCACAGGAGTGAAGTGGGACGGTGTAGGGAGATCCCACAGTGGGGAAGGGGGACGGTGGAGCGGAATCCCACAGGAGGGTAGGGATATGGGGGAGGGTGAGCCCCCAGGAGGGAAGGGGCACGGGGGGAGAGATCCCACAGGGGGGAAGGGGGACGGGGGAGCGGGATCCCACAGGATGAAGGGGGATGGGGAAGAAAGGTCCCAAGGGGGGAATGGGGAAGTGAGATCCAACAGGAGGAATGGAGTTGGTGAAGAGAGATATCTCAGAATTAATGCGGATGGAAAATACAGATCCCACAGGAGGTCTGATGATGGGAACAGAGGCCCAACAGGAGGTATGTGGATGAAGAGAGATGGTACAGTTTGAATGGGGCATAGGTTAGAGATCGCACGGGAGGATGTGGGAAGGGGAAGAGATATCCCAGAGGAGGAAGGGGGACGGGGGAGGCAGATCCCACAGTGGGAAGGGGGATGGGGGAGGGTTACCACGGGGGGAAGGGGGACGGGGGAGGGAGAGCCCACAGGAGGGAAGGGGGACGGGGCAGAGAGATCCCACAGGAGGTTGGGGGACGGGGATGAGAGATCCCACGGTAGGAAGGGGGATGTGGCAGAGAGATCCCACAGGAGGGAAGGGGGACGTGTCAGGATATCCCACAGGAGGGAATTGGGACGGGGGAAGGAGATCCCACAGGAGGACGGGGAACGGGGGAGGGAGAGACCACAGGAAGGAAGGAGGACACGGATGGGAGACCCACAGGAGGAAAGGGGGACCGGGGTGGGAGAGCCCATAGGAGGGACGGGGGAAGGGGCAGAGAGAACCCTCAGGAGGAATGAAGACGGTGTACGGAGATCCCACAGGAGGAAGGGGGATAGTGGAGAGAGATTCCGCAGGGGGAAGGGGGAGCGAGGTCCCGCAGGAGGAAGAGGGATGGGGGAGAGAGATCCCACTGGAGGAAGGGGGATTGGGAACAGAGGCCCAACAGCAGGAAGCGGGATGCGGAAGAGAGATACCTCAGGATGCATGTATATGGAAAAGACAGATCCCAAAGGAGGAAGGGGGATTGGGGAGAGAGATCCCACAGAGTGAAGGGGGATGGGGGAGAGATCCCAAAAGAGGAAGGGGGAAGTGGCAGAGAGATCCCACAGGAGGAAGGGAGATGGAGAAGAGGGATCCCACAGGAGGAAGCGGGCTGGGGCAAAGAGATCCCTTAGGAGGGTGGGGGAATGGGAAGAGAAATCCCACAGGAGGTAGGGGGATGGGGGAGAGAGATACTACAGAAGGAAGGGGGATGGGGGAGAGAGATCCCACAGGAGGAAGGGGGATAGGGCAGAGAGATCCCACAGGAGGAAGGGGGATGGGGGAGAGAGATCCCACAGGGGGAAGGGGGATGGGGCAGAGAGATTCCGCAGGAGGAAGGGGGATGGGGGTGAGAGTCCGACAAGAGTAAGGGGGAAGTGGCAGAGAGATCCCACAGGAGGAAGGGAGATGGAGAAGAGGGATCCCACAGGAGGAAGTGGGATGGGGCAAAGAGATCCCTTAGGAGGGTGGGGGAATGGGAAGAGAAATCCCACAGGAGGAAGGGGGATGGGGGAGAGATCCCACAGGAGGAAGGGGGATGGGGAAGACATCCCACAGGAGGAAGGGGGATGGGGAAGAGAGATACTACAGAAGGAAGGGGGATGGGGGAGAGCGATCCCACAGGAGGAAGGGGGATGGGGGAGAGAGGTCCAACAGGCGGAAGGGGGATGGGGGAGAGAGATCCCACAGGTGGAAAGGGGATGGGGGAGAGAGATCCCACAGGAGGAAGGGGGATGGGGGAGAGAGGTCCAACAGGCAGAAGGGGGATGGGGGAGAGAGATCCCACAGGTGGAAAGGGGATGGGGGAGAGAGATCCCACAGGAGGAAGGGGGATGGGGGGGAGAGATCCCACAGGAGGATGGGGATGGGAAGGGAGATCCCACAAGAGGAAAGGATGAGGGAGAGAGATCCCACAGGAGGAAGGGGGATGGGGGAGAGTGATCCCAAAGGAGGAAGGAGCATGGGGAAGTGAGATCCGACAGGAAGAGGGGGCAAAGGAGCTGAGGACTCACAGGAGGAAGGGGTTAGGAAAGAGAGATCCCTCGGAAGGGGGATCGGGAAGAGAGATCCCTCGGAAGGAAGGGGGATTGGGAACAGAGGCCCAACAGCAGGAAGCAGGATGCGGAAGAGAGATACCTCAGTATGAATGTGTATGGAAAAGACAGATCCCACAGGAGGAAGGGGGATGCGGCAGAGAGATCCCACAGGAGGAAGGAGCATGGGGAAGTGAGATCCGACAGGAAGAGGGGGCAAAGGAGCTGAGGACTCACAGGAGGAAGGGGTTAGGAAAGAGAGATCCCTCGGAAGGAAGGGGGATCGGGAAGAGAGATCCCACTAGAGGAAGGGGGATTGGGAACAGAGGCCCAACAGCAGGAAGCGGGATGCGGAAGAGAGATACCTCAGGATGAATGTATATGGAAAAGACAGATCCCACTGGAGGAAGGGGGATGCGGCAGAGAGATCCCACAGGAGGAAGGGGGATGGGGGAGAGAGATCCCACAGGAGGAAGGGGATGGGAAGGGAGATTCCACAAGAGGAAAGGATGAGGGAGAGAGATCCCACAGGATGAATGTGTATGGAAAAGACAGATCCCACAGGAGGAAGGGGGATGGGGGAGAGAGATTCCACAGGAGGAAGGGGGATTGGGAACAGAGGCCCAACAGCAGGAAGCAGGATGCAGAAGAGAGATACCTCAGGATACCTCAGGAAAAGACAGATCCCAAAGGAGGAAGGGGGATGTGGAAGAGAGATCCCACAAGAGGAAGGGGGATTGGGGAGAGAGATCCCACAGGTGGAAAGGGGATGGGGGAGAGAGATCCCACAGGAGGAAGGGGGATGGGGGAGAGAGATCCCACAGGAGGAAGGGGGATGGGGGGGAGAGATCCCACAGGAGGATGGGGATGGGAAGGGAGATCCCACAAGAGGAAAGGATGAGGGAGAGAGATCCCACAGGAGGAAGGGGGATGGGGGAGAGTGATCCCACAGGAGGAAGGAGCATGGGGAAGTGAGATCCGACAGGAAGAGGGGGCAAAGGAGCTGAGGACTCACAGGAGGAAGGGGTTAGGAAAGAGAGATCCCTCGGAAGGGGGATCGGGAAGAGAGATCCCTCGGAAGGAAGGGGGATTGGGAACAGAGGCCCAACAGCAGGAAGCAGGATGCGGAAGAGAGATACCTCAGTATGAATGTGTATGGAAAAGACAGATCCCACAGGAGGAAGGGGGATGCGGCAGAGAGATCCCACAGGAGGAAGGAGCATGGGGAAGTGAGATCCGACAGGAAGAGGGGGCAAAGGAGCTGAGGACTCACAGGAGGAAGGGGTTAGGAAAGAGAGATCCCTCGGAAGGAAGGGGGATCGGGAAGAGAGATCCCACTAGAGGAAGGGGGATTGGGAACAGAGGCCCAACAGCAGGAAGCGGGATGCGGAAGAGAGATACCTCAGGATGAATGTATATGGAAAAGACAGATCCCACTGGAGGAAGGGGGATGCGGCAGAGAGATCCCACAGGAGGAAGGGGGATGGGGGAGAGAGATCCCACAGGAGGAAGGGGATGGGAAGGGAGATTCCACAAGAGGAAAGGATGAGGGAGAGAGATCCCACAGGATGAATGTGTATGGAAAAGACAGATCCCACAGGAGGAAGGGGGATGGGGGAGAGAGATTCCACAGGAGGAAGGGGGATTGGGAACAGAGGCCCAACAGCAGGAAGCAGGATGCAGAAGAGAGATACCTCAGGATACCTCAGGAAAAGACAGATCCCAAAGGAGGAAGGGGGATGTGGAAGAGAGATCCCACAAGAGGAAGGGGGATTGGGGAGAGAGATCCCACAGGAGGAAGGGGGATGCTGAGGAGAGATCCAACAGCAGAAAGGGGGAGTGGAAACAGAGAGCCCAGAGAATGAATGGGGGATGGGAACGTGAGATCCCACAGGCGGTTTGCTACCCGTGCCACGTGCTGGTGAGGCTAGAAATAATGCAGCTAAAGACGTGGCTGAGGGGATGGTACATGATGGAGGGGTTCATGTTTCTGGACAATTGGGCTTTTTCCAGGGGAGGTGAGACCAGTTCAAATTGGGCAGTTTGCACCTGAACTGGAGGGGAACTAACATCCTTATCGGTAGGCTAGCAAGTTCTGCTCTGGGGGTTTTAAACAAGGTTGCAGGGGGACGGGGCAGAGTTTTAGAGCAGATAGCGATGTGGAGGAGGATAATGGTCATGCGAGGACTGCCTGTTTCGACAGATATCAATGGTTTGTACGTGATAGAAATGTTCTCAGGTGCATCTATTTCAATGCAAGGAGTATTGTGTGTAAGGCAGATGAGTTTAGGGCGTGGATTGGCACATGATGATCTCGACATTATTGCTATTAGTAAGACTTGGTTTGCAGGAGGGGCAGGACTGGCAGCTTCATGTTCCGAGGTTATGTTGTTTCAGACGTGATAGAGGGGGAGGGATGAAAGGGGGAGGAGTGGCATTACTAGTCAGGGGAATCTCACAGCTGTGTGCAGACGGGACAGCCCGGAGGGCTCGTCTACAGAGGCCGTATGGGTGGAGCTGAGGAACGGGAAAGCTGTGACCACAGTAATAGGTATTATTATATACGGCCCAATCGGAGGAGCAAGTCTGTTGAGAGTTAGCACACCAATGTAAGAAACAGAAATTTGTAATCGTAGGGGATTTTAACTTCCCACATATTGACCTGGACTCCCACTCTGTGAAAGGGTTAGATGGCGTGGAGTTTGTCAAATGTGTTCAGGAAAGTTTTCTAAATCAATATGTTGAGGTACCAACTAGAGAGGGTGCACTACCTGATCTATTAGGGAATCAGACAGGTCAGGTGACAGAAGCTTGTGAAAGCGAACATTTTGGGTCCAGTGACCATAATGTCATTAGTTTCAAGATAATTATGGATAAGGATAGGACTGGTCTACCAGTTAAGGTTCTGAATTGGAGAAGGGCCAATTTGGTGGAAATGAGAGAGGATCTGGGAAGAGTGGATTGGGATAAGTTGTTTTCTGGCAGTGATGTATTCAGTAAGTGGAGTTACTGAACTGCGCTTACATCCTGAGTTTGCATGTTCCTGCCAGGATTAAAGGCAAAGTTAACAGGGATAGGGAACCTTGTTTTTCAAGGGATATTGGCGATCTGGTTAAGTACGTGTTTAGCAGGTACAGGCAACAAGGAACAAATGAGATACTTGAAGAGTATAGAGAATGTAAGGGAATACTAAAGAAGGAAATCAGGAAGGCAAAAAGAAGACATGAGTTTGTGTTGGCAGATAATGTGAAGGTAAACCCGAAGGGTTTCTACAAGTATATTAAGAGTAAAAGGATAGTAAAGGACAAAATTGGTCCCCTAGAAGATCAGAGTGGTTGTCTATGTGTGGAACATCACGAGACGGGGAAGATCTTAAACAGTTTTTTGCGTCAGTGTCGACTTAGAAAACTGGCATAGTGGATATGGAATTAAAGGAAACAAACAGTATTGTCATGGAACGCGGCCAGTGAGTGAGTGGGCCAGTGAAGGAGTGGAAATATGAGGCTTTGACTTGAGAGATTCTGGCAGTTTTGGCAATTGGACTGTGCAAATCAAGACAACGAAGATTTGAATAGCTCAGACTCAGCAGAAAGCAGCTGATTGACCAAGCAGTTTGAAAAGCTCGAACAAATAAATAGAGGGGTAGCTCAAGCTGAGCGGCCCGTGGAAAGCGGCCAGTGAGTGAGTGGAGATTTGAGGCTTTGACAGGTCTTTACAATGCCTGCTGAGACGGTGATGTGCCTCTCCTGTGAGATGAGGCAGTCTTGGGGGAACTCCCCTCTCCCGCAGAGTCACATCTGCCAGAAGTGTAAGCGCTGGGCGATCTGGAAGACCGTGTGAGGAATCCGGAGCCGTAGCTGGATGACCTTCGACTCATAAGGGAGAATGAGGCTGCCATAGATGAGAGCTACAGGGGGGTAGTCACACCTAGGCTGCCGGAAGCAGGTCGTTGGGTGACAGTCCGAGGGGGGAAAGCGAAGGAGAGTAGACAGGTAGTGCAGAGCACCCGTGTAGCCATTCCCCTGAATAATAAGTTTACCGTCCTGGATACTGTTGGTGAGGACGACCGACCAGGTGTGAGCCACGGTGGCAGGGCCTCTGGCACTGAGTCTGACCCTGTGGTGTAGAAGGGTGGGACGGAGTGGAGGAGAGCTGTCGTCATTGGAGACTCTATAGTCAGGGGGGCAGACAGGAGATTTTGTGGATGTGAGAAGGAAACCCGCGTGGTTTGTTGCCTCCCGGGTACCAGGGTCCGACAGGGTGCATGACATCCTGGTACGAGAGGGAAAGCAACCAGAAGTCGTGATACATATTGGTACCAATGACATAGACAGGAAGAGGGATGAGGTCCTGAAGTGTGAGTTTCGGGAACTAGGCAGAAGGCCGAAGAAGAGGACCTCAAGGGTGGTGTTCTCAGGATTGTTGCCAGCACCACGTGATAGTGAGGGTAAGAATTGAATGAGATGGCAGTTGAATGCGTGGCTGAGGAGTTGCTGCAGGGGACGTGGTTTTAGATTTTTGGACAACTGGGATCTCTTCTGGGGAAGGTGGGACCTGTACAGATTGGATGGGTTGCACCTGAACTCTAGGGGGAGCAATATCCTTGCTGGTAGGTTTGCTAGCATGTTTCGGGAGGGTTTAAACTAATTTGCAAGGGGGATGGGACCCAGAGCGATAGAGCAGTGAAAAAAGTGCATGGAGTAAAGCCAGATCTGACACAGAGAGAGGTTTTGAGGAAAGGGCAGCAGAATAAAGGGTATAAATGCAGTAAGGTTAAAGGGCTAAAGTGCGTGTACTTCAATGCAAGAAGAATCAGGAACAAAGGTGATGAACTGAGAGCTTGGATACTTATATGGAATTATGATGTAGTGGCCATTACGGAGACTTGGCGGCACCAGGACAGGAATGGATTCTCAATATTCCTGGATTTCAGTGCTTTCAAAGGGATAGAGAGGGGGGAAAAGGGCAGGACGGGTGGCATTACTGGTCAGGAATACTATTACAGCTACAGAAAGGGTGGGTAATATAGCAGGATCCTCTTTTGATTCAGTATGGGTGGAAGTCAGGTACAGGAAGCAAGCAGTTACTCTACCAGGGTATTCTACAGGCCCCCAGGTTGCAGCAGAGATACCGAGGAGCAGATTGGGAGGCAGATTTTGGAAAGGTGCAAAAATAACAGGGTTGTTATCATGGGTGACTTTAACTTCCCTAATATTGATTGGCACTTGATTAGGTCCAAGGGTTTAGATGGGGCAGAGTTTGTTAAGTGTGTCCTAGATGGATTCCTGTCTCAGTATGTTGACAAGCCGACGAGGGGGAATGCCATACCAGATCTAGTATTAGGTAACGAACTGGGTCAGGTCAGAGATCTGTCAGTGGGTGAGCATCTGGGGGACAGTGACCACCGCTCCCTGGCCTTTAGCATTATCATGAAAAAGGATAGAATCAGAGAGGACAGGACAATTTTGAATTGGGGAAGGGCAAATTATGAGGCTATAAGACTAGAACTTGCGGGTGTGAATTGGGATGATGTTTTTGCAGGGAAATGTACTATGAACATGTGGTCGATGTTTAAGGATCACTTGCAGGATGTTAGGGATTAATTTGTCCAGCTGAGGAAGATAACGAATGGTAGGGTGAAGAAACCATGGGTTACAAGTGAAGTGGAAAATCTAGTCAGGTGGAAGAAGGCAGCGTACACGAGGTTTAGGAAGCAAGGATCAGATGGGTCTATTGAGGAATATAGGGCAGCAAGAAAGGAGTTTAAGAAGGGGCTGATAAGAGCAAGAAGGGGGCATGAGAAGGCCTTGGTGAGTAGGGTAAAGGAAAACCCCGAGGCATTCTTCAATTATGTGAGGAACAATAGGATGACAGGAATGATGGTAGGACCGATTAGAGATAAAAGTGGGAAGATGTGCCTGGAGGCTGTGGAAGTGAGCGAGGTTCTCAATGAATACTTCGCTTTGGTATTCACCAATGAAAGGGAACGATGACGGTGAGGACAATATGAGTGAGGTTGATGTTCTGGAGCATGTTGATATTAAAGGAGAGGAGGTGCTGGAGTTGTTAAAATACATTAGGACGGATAAGTCCCCGGGGCCTGCCGGAATATTCCCCAGGCTGCTCCACGAGGCAAGGGAAGAGATTGCTGAACCTCTGGCTAGGATCTTTATGTTCTCGTTGTCCAGGGGAATGGTACGGGAGGATTGGAGGGAGGCGAATGCTGTCCCCTTGTTCAAAAAAGGTAGTATGGATAGTCCAGGTAATTATAGATCAGTGAGCCTTACATCTGTGGTGGGAAAGCTGTTGAAAAGAATTCTTAGAGATAGGATCTATGGGCATTCAGAGAATCATGGTCTGATCAGGGACAGTCAGCATGGCTTTGTGAAGGGCAGATCGTGCCTAAGAAGCCTGATAGAGTTTTTTGAGGAGGTGACCAGGCTTATAGATGAGGGTAGTGCAGTGGATGTGATCTATAAGGATTTTAGTAAGCATTTGACAAGGTTCCACACGGTAGGCTTATTCAGAAAGTCAGAAGGCATTGGATCCAAGGAAGTTTGGCCAGGTTGATTCAGAATTGGCTTGCATGCAGAAGGCAGATGGTCATGGTGGAGGTAGAACAATCAGATTGGAGGGTTGTGGCTAGTGGAGTCCCGCAAGGATCTGTTCTGGGACCTCTTCTTTTTGTGATTTTTATTAACGACATGGATGTGGGGGTAGAAGGGTGGGTTGGCAAGTTTGCAGACAACACAAAGGTTGGTGGTGTTGTAGACAGTGTAGACGATTGTCGAAGATTGCAGAGAGACATTGATAGGATGCAGAAGTGGGCTGAGAAGTGGCAGATGGAGTTCAACCCAGAGAAGTGTGAGGTGGTACACTTCCGAAGGACAAACTCCAAGGCAAAGTACAAAGTAAATGGCAGGATAGTTGGTAGTGTGGAGGAGCAGAGAGATCAGGGGATACATGTCCACAGATCCCTGAAAGTTGCCTCACAGGTAGATCGGGTAGTTAAGTAAGTTTATGGGGTGTTAGCTTTCATAAGTCAAGGGATAGAGTTTTAGAGACGCGATGTAATGATGCAGCTCTATAAAACTCTAGTTAGGCCACACTTGGAGTACTGTGTCCAGTTCTGGTCACCTCGCTATAGGAAGGATGTGGAAGCATTGGAAAGGGTACAGAGGAGATTTATCAGGATGCTGCCTGGTTTAGAGAGTATGGATTATGATCAGAGATTAAGGGAGCCAGGGTTTACTCTTTGTAGAGAAGGAGGATGAAAGGAGACATGATTGAGGTGTGCAAGATATTAAGAGGAATAGACAGAGTGGACAGCCAGCGCTTCTTCTCCAGGGCACCACTGCTCAGTACAAGAGGACATGGCTTTAGGGTAAGGGGAGGGAAGTTCAAAGAGGATATTAGAGGAAGGTTTTTCACTCAGAGAGTGGTTGGTGAGTGGAATGCACTGCCTGAGTCAGTGGTGGAGGCAGATACACTAGTGAAGATTAAGAGACAACTAGACAGGCATACGGAGGAATTTAAGGAGGGGGGTTATATGGCAGGCAGGTTTTGAGGGTCGGCACAACATTGTGGGCCGAAGGGCCTGTAATGTGCTGTACTATTCTATGTTTTATGGATCATATAGAGATTAAAGAGGAGGAGGTGCTTACTGCCTTACAGCAAATAAAGGTAAATAAATCCCCCAGGCCTGACATGATATTTTCTCGGACCTTGAGACAGACTAGTGTAGAAATTGCAGGGGTCCTGGCAGAAATATTTAAAATGTATTTTGCCACAAGAGCGGTGCCGGAGGATTGGAGGGTAGCTCATGTTGTTCCGTTGTTTGAAAAAGTCTCCAAAAGTGCACCAGGTAATTACAGGCCAGTGAGCCTAACATCGGTATTAGGTAAATTATTGGAAGGTGTTCTGAGAGATCGGATTTACAAGGAGTTGGATAACCAAGGGCTGATTAAGGATAGTCAGCATGGCTTTGTTCATGGCAGATCGTGTTTAATGAATCCTGTAGTGTTTTTCGAGGAGGTTACCAAGAATGCACATGAAGGAATGGCTGTGGATGTTGTCTACATGAACTTTAGTAAGGCTTTTGACAAGATCCCACATGGGAGGTTAGTTCAGAAGGTTCAGACAGTACGTATCCATGGAAAGGTTGTAGATTGGATTCCAAATTGGCTGTGTGGGAGAAGACAGAGAGTGGTAGTGGATGATTGCTTCTCAGACTGGAGGCCTGTGACTAGTGGTGTGTCTCAGGGATCTGTGCTGGGACCATTGTTGTTTGTTGTCTATATCAATGATCTAGATGATAGTGTGATAAATTGGATCAGCCAGTTTGCTGATGACACTAAGATTGGAGGCGTTGTGGAGAGCGAGGAAGGCTTTCAAAGCTTGCAGAGGGATCTGGACCAACTGGCAACATGGGCCAGAAAATGGCAGATGGAAATGAATGCAGACAAGTGTGAGGTGTTCCATTTTGTAAGGACAAATCAAGGTAGGACATAGACAGTAAAGGGTAGGGCACTGAGGAATGCGCAGGAAGAAAGGGATCTGGGAGTTCAGATACATAATTCCCTGAAAGTGGCGTCACTGGGAGACAGGGTTGTAAAGAATGCTTTTGGCATCCGGGTATTCATAAATCAAAGTTGAGTATAGGAGTTGGAAAGTTATGGTGAGGTTGTACAAGACATTGGTGAAGCCAAATTTGGAGTATTGTGTGCAATTCTGGTCACTGAACTATAGGACCGATATCGGTAAGACTGAAAGTGTGCAGAAAACATCTGCGAGGATGTTGCCGGCTCTTCAGGAGTTGAGTTAGAAGGAAGGATTGAACAGGTTAAGACTTTATTCCTTCGAGCGCAGAAGAATGAGGGGAGATTTGATAGAAGTCTACACAATTACGAGGGGAATAGACAGGGTAGATGCGAATGGGCTCTTTCCACACAGATTAGGAGAGATAAATTACAAAAGGACTTTGCTTCAGGGTGAAAGGGGAAAGGTTTAGGGGGAACGTCCTCACTCAGAGAGTTGGGAGAATGCGGAACGAGCTGCCATCTGATGTGGAAAATGCGGACACACTGTTAGGTTTTAAGAATAAATCTGATAGATGCATGGATGGGAGAGGTCTGGAGGGCGATGGACTGGGTGCAGGTCAATGGGACTAGCGGAATAAAGTTATGGCACAGAGCAGAAGGGCCGAATGGCTTGTTTTCTATGCTGTTGTGTTCTATGATTTTACGATTCTATGAAGGAATATGGGGAGGTCAGTTGCCACAGGAAGAAGGGGGATGGGAAGAGAGATCCCACAGGAGGAAGGGGGATGGGGGAGAGGGATCCCACAGGAGGAAGGGGGATGGAGAAGTGAGATCCCACAAGCGGAAGGCGGATGTGGAAGTGAGATCCCACAGGAGGAAGGGGGATGGGGTAGAGAGATCCGACAGGAGGTAAGGGGATGGGGAAGATAGATCCCACAGGAGGAAAGCGGAATGGGAAGGGATACCACTGGAGGGAAGGGAATGGGGAAGAGAGAACCTTCAGGAGGAAGGGGGATGGGGAAGATAGATCCCACAGGATGAAATGGGAATGGGAAGGGGATGGGGAAGAGAGAACCTAGAGGTGGAAAGGGGATGGGGAAGAGAGAACCCATAGGAGGATGGGGGATGGGGAAAAGAGATCTGAGAGGAGGAAGGGGGATGAGGCAGAGATATCCCACAGGAGGAAGGGGGATTGGAAGAGAGATCCGAAAGGAGGAAGGGGAATTTTTGTACGCGTGTGTTGGGTCTGAACAGAGACCCAGAGGAGATGCGGCCTCGCTCTCTGTGTATCTGGTAGTGAGCAAAGTCACAAACAGGAAAGGGCAGGGGAGGGCAATCTCACAATGGTATTTCTTTCCTTCTCACTGGGACAGTCTGCAGACGGCCTCTTGTCCCTCACCGGGAAGGGGGTGTGAATCTTTGACCCACCTCCTGCAGTCAGTGTTGGTCTGGGTGTCAGTAACAGTGAGAAGGAACATTGTCAATGGACGTGTCACAGGCAGCAGGAAACACGGCCATTCCTGTGATTTACTACCATTAAACCAATGGCCGTTGTTCACTGATCTGATGAAGTCTCCAACATCCCTTCACAAGGAACCACAGAACCCTCCTGTCCTTGGGGAATTGCTGACCGATCCCCTGGGCATTTGTCACAATTCTTCACAATCTGATTTATCACAGTTTAACCCAAATCTCTTTACATTGAAATGACACAATAGAACAGTTTCACAGTTCCGAGTGAGAGATAAATCAAGTTACCTCAACTCCTGGCACTTGTGCAGCCCGGGTCCCAGCCGCTGGATTCCCTCACACTCAATGCGGCAGTTCCCCAGGTCGAGGTGTTTTATTGTATCACAGAGTCCGATGGCATGAGACAGGACCGCACAGTCAATCGGGGTCAGTGTCATTCCACTGAATGAAAGTGTTTCCACAGATCCCAGTGTTTCCTGAGCCAGTCCACGATTCTGAGACTCAAACAGGTAGTGCAATGTGTTCAGGAGGCTCCTTTTACCAGCTGTTATCCCTGTGTTTCCAATCTGACGTTTAACCTCCTCCTTCACCCAGTCAATCACCCGGCAGGTTGTTTCATGAGGAAATGGACCCAGAAACTCCACCAGGCCCCGAGCTGTCATTGGAGAGGAGAGACCAGCAACAAAACGGAGAAATATCTCAAATCGCCCATCTGTCGTGTTGTGGGCTTCAGTGAGGAATTTCAGGATATCCCCGGGATGTGGATTCAGGAATTGTGCGACTGCAGCTACAAACTCTTGGATGGTGAGGTGTGGGAATGTGTACACCACGCTCTGGGCAGAATCCTCTCTCTCCAAAAGCTCCATCAGGAACCCGGACAGGAACTGGGAAGGCTGAAGATTGTACTTGATCAAATCTCCATCTGTAAACACAATCTTCTTCCCGGACACTCCTCTGAAGGCCAACTGACCAACCCTGAGTAACACATCACGGGGTCTCTCAATCTCACGGCCGTGGTTTTTCAGGATGTTGTAAATATAGTAGGAGTACAGTTGGGTGATGGTCTTGGGAACTCGCTGTGGGTCCCTGACTCTTTGTGTGAAGAAGGGGCCTAGTGCCAGAGCGAGGATCCAGCAGTAGGAGGGGTTGTAGCTCATGGTGTACAGGATCTCGTTCTCCTTCACATAATTGAAAACAGCTTCGGCCACCGTCTGATCTTCAAAATGTCTGATGAAATATTCCTTCCGTTCCTCACCAACAAATCCCAGGATTTCAGCCCGGACACTGATATTCGCCTTTTCCAATAAATGTAACGCAGTGGGGCGAGTGGTCACCAGCACTGAACACCCTGGGAGCAGCTTGCCCTGGATTAAACTGTACACAATGTCCGACACTTCACACCACCACTCGGGATCTGGGCACTGGTGCTTTGGTTCTGTATCTCTCCGACTGTCCGCAAAATCGATTTTGTGTTTGAATTCATCTAAACCATCGAATATAAACAGCAATCCCTCTGGGTTCTTCAAGACTTCTCTCAGGATATTCCCAAAGTAAGGATACTGATCCAGAATCAGTTCCTTCAGGTTTATTCGACAGTCAATACTGTTTAAATCTCGGAATTTGAAACTGAAGACAAACTGGAACTGTTGGTATATTTTCCCCATGGCCCAGTCATAAACAATCTTTTGTACCATCGTTGTTTTCCCGATCCCCGGGACTCCGGCCACTGCTGCTGAACTCCCAGACTTGGATTTACTCCGGGAAAAGCTGCTCTGGAATAACTGATCAGTCCGGATTTTTTCCAGCTGTCTGCGGAGTTGTTTCTCTCTATAATCCTCATGGTGTCTGCCTCTTGCCAGCAGCTCATGTTCCACCAGTGTCCGATCTCGAACAGTAGAAATGACCGTGAGCTCAGCGTATCGATCAGCCAGCTGGAAAACCTTCACCTTCTCCGTCATCAGGATCGTGTTCACTCTCAGTGTTTCAGTTTGTGCCCGCAGAGTCTCCTTGTGTTTCTGTTGAACATCTTCCATGGGAACAGAGAACATATTCAAAACGTTAAATGGCTCATCTGACAAAGAACTTTATAACGGTATTTCAGCATTCAGTGTTTGAGATTACATGAATCAATTCAATGCTTCCATAGATATTAGGACAGAAAGTAAAATTCTGTTCGCAGACACGGAATTGACAGCAATGGATGTCCCGGAAAATGTCCAGTCCTCATGTTCTGGTTCTAGTTATTTGTGAAGGTGAACATTCCCCTGATTGCACTTTCTGAGGAAGCTTAAACAAGCATCACTTCCCACTAACATCTTAACTACATTCTACAGAGGCGTGGTTGAGAGTGTGCTGACCTTTAGCATCACAGCCTGGTACTCCAGCTGCAGTGCTGCCGACAAAAAAGCCTTGCAGGGGGTGGTTAGGGGAGCAGAGAAGGTTATTGGGGTCTCCCCACCTTCTTCCAAGACCTCTTTCAGAGTCGATGCCTCCAGAAGACACAGGACATCATTAAAAACCCCTCACACCCTCTCCATGAACTGTTTGTTCTTCAGCCATCAGGTAAACGTTACAGGAGCATCAAAACTAAAACCACAAGGCTACTAAACAGCTTCCTCCCACAGGCAGTCAGACTGCTAAATAGCTGCTCTATCTGACTCTGCTTTGGACACTTTTAACTTGCACCGGACACTTATAACTTGATTTAAAGCGATATGTGGCTGTTGTGTTTTATTATTTATTGTTGTGTTTATTATTTAGTGTTGTGTTTGTTATGTTATGATTGCACTGCTCCTGGGAACCGCTGTCTCATTCTACCCTGCAGAGCTCATGTACGATTGGAACGACAATAAAGTTTTTGAATCTTGAATATCCTATTGCATTCCTGACTGCACCTCCCGTTACAACAACATTTCACTATATTTAAAGCATTGTTTGACTCATTAACAGACGATGTTAATGTTGATCTGGTGTGGAACTATGGAGAGCAGGACACTGTGCAAGGCTGCACACTGGGGGTCACAGGTGTCCACTGCTCTTGCATCAAAACAGGAGCAGAATACGCGGGAAGTACTCAAGTCGGACAGCATCTGGGGGAGAATCACAGTGAAGTTGTGGATCGATAACCCATCGGAATGACAGGAATGAAAATGGGTAGTTTTCAATCGCAGTGATGGAGGATTGGTGGAAAGATGGAATCTGTGTTAATGGAAGAAGCCACAAGGGTCTGTCTCAGTGATGTACGTCGTGTCTGTGGGAAAGGGTGGTGAAGTCTTGGCAACTGCTACTCATCAGTCTTGCTGTGGGGGTGTGGGGCTCTGTCTAATGAGGCCTCCATCTGTCAGAGTCGACCATGGATGTCCTGCCCCTGCAAGCCGGGACACTCCGATATGGAGAGGAAGCTTCTGCCGAAGTAGCAAGCTCCCTCTCTCCATGCATCTGATGTGCACAAAGGAACGACATAGACTGACACAGCTTGGCACCAGAGGTGTCGCAGGAGATGCCAGTCTGCGTTGAACACCATTTAACACTGACTCAGGGACTACAGCTCCAGGCTTTTCCCACTGGGTTTACTCCCAAATTCTTCCCCATGAGGGGTTACAGTTACAAGGCAGTGGAGTTTTGAGATCAGAGTTTTCTTGTTCCTGGGTGAGCTGCCAATCACAGCCGCCAAGCCCCATCTGCCCAAAGCGACTGGTTGTAAGGCACCAGTAACCCACCTCTGCCCCTTCTCCTGTCAGAAGAAACGCTTCCACCGGGATTAGTGGCTAAACCGCACGTGAAGGCCAAGAGCTGGACAGAGGCTACTCGCCACTGGGAGCATTTAATAGGTCGTGGCAGCTCATCCGCACTGTCACCCCCCTCCCCCCCCCCGGTTATAACAATCTTAAGCAACCGAGGGGCGATGTATTATTGACAATGAATCGGTAAATTGGTTTATTATTGTGACATGCACCACTGTAAACTGGAAAACTTTTCTGCATACGATCCAAATAGATCATTGCAGAGCATTGTAATTGGCTGCATCACCGTCTGGTTCATGAGGAACGGAGTAAGGCGCAAACTCAACGATTCAGGAGCAACTTCTCCTCTACCATGCAGTTTCCGAATGGACATTGAACCCATTGATACTGCCTCACTAATCTCTTTTTAAATTTCTATTTCTGCACTACTTATTTAGTTGAATATTTCATATAATCACACAGACATGCACAGCTATATATGTTCAACTTCCAGGTCCTAAAGCCACTTCGCTGCTCAGCCAGATCCACCGTCTGACAGGCCACATGTCTCGCATGGACAACTCCAGGTTACCGAAAGCAGTACACTACGGAGAACTCTCTCAGGGCAAGAGAGATCGTCGTGCCCCGCGCAGGAGGTACAAGGACCAAATTCAGCAGAGGCTCCCTCAGGTAAATATGGAGGTCAACGAGTGGCAGCCGCTGATCCACGGAAAAGCCAAGAATTTTGAGGAACCCAGAAGAGCGAGTGCTGAAAAGAAGAGGGGATACAAGAAGATTCCAACTACCCAAGCGCCTGCATCCCAGCTGTCCCTCTGTCCCAACTGCTCCCGAGTCCACAGATTCGGAATTGGCCCCTACCGTCACCAACAATCGTGTCGTCATCCAGTACCACCACCACCCCCCGCCCCCTCACACACACAGACACACACACACACACACACACACACACACACACACACACACACACACACACACACACACATACACACACACACACACACACACACACCCTATTTGGGAAGAGAACAGGATTTAAGGTATGTTTCATGATCATTAATGCTTGGTGGAACCCCGCAATGTTCATGCCCTCAAACCCTTTTGTTCCCCAGATCTGGAGTACCTGGTGCTGCTGTGTAAACCTTTCCGGCTGCCAAGGGAGTTCCCGGCTGTTATTATCACAGCTGTGTAATAACAACATCCCCCGGTTGTGTGTTATTGTCACAGAGGGGAGATGATTTCCTTCAGAAATCGGTCAGACCTTCCCAAACCACAAAATTTGTATCAACAGTTCCGTGTGAACAGCACTTGCCGTGTGACCGACTGCTTACATTGCCGGTGATCAGCAGGAGCTCAAGAAATTCAGCTCCGATCTGTGTAAAGTCATCCAGGCAGCGAAACGACAATACAGAGATCGTATTCAGGCACAGCTCTCCACCAACAACACACACAGCTTATGGCAAGCTCTGCACCCCAATGCAGACTTCAGAGCTAAGTGCAGTGGAGCTGCCAACATCGCTGCCTGTCTCCCAGAGGATCTAAGTCTCTTTACGCTCGGTTCGATATCGCCAACACTGAGACCCCGGGGAGAGCCGACAAAGCGACCTGCACATTGGTCATCTCTGAGGCTGAAGTTCGCAGGTGTTTCCAACGAGTGGGCAGTCGCAAGCCTGCGGGACCGGACGGCGTCCCAGGGCGGGTACTCAGGATGCGCGCGGCACAACTGGCAGGTGTATTTACGGATATTTTTAATCTCACCCTCTCCTAGTGTAGAGTTCCCTCCTGCTTCAAATCATCCACCATTGTTCCTGTACCTAAAACAACTAAGGCAACATGTCTGAACGTCTGGCGTCCTGTCGCACTCACCTCAATAATAAGCAAATGCTTTGAGAGACTGGTCATGGACTACATCTGCAGCTTGTTACCACCCACACTGGACCTCCTACAATTCACCTACCGACACAACCGATCAACAGATGACACAACAGCCACTGCTCTGCACACCTCCTTAAACTTCTGGAGAAGAGGGATGCTTGTGTGAGAATGATGTTATTAGACTACAGTTCAGCATTCAATACCATCATTCCCTCCAGGCTTGACAATAAGCTCAGAGACCTCGGCCTTCACCCTGCCTTGTGCAGCTGGGTCCTGGACTTCCTGTCAGATCACCGGCAAGTGGTAAGAGTGGGCTCCCTCACCTCTGCCCCTCTGACCCTCAACACAGGAGCCGCTCAGGGCTGTGTCCTAAGCTCCCTCCTTTACTCTCTGTATGCGCATGACTGTGTCGCCACCCACAGCTCCAAACTGCTAATTAAATTTGCTGAGGATACTATATTTATTGGCCAAATCTCAAATAATAACGAGGCAGCCTACACAGAAGAAGTCATCACCCCGACACAGTGTTGACAAGAAAACAACTTCTCCCTCAATGTCGCAAAAACAAAGGAGCTGGATGCAATGTTTCAAAGACAAGAGGAATGGAGACGGGCCAACCCCTATTGACATCAATGGATCTGGGGTTGAGAGAGTGAACAGCTTCAAGTTCCTCGGCATTCACATCACTGAGGACCTCATGTGGTCTGTACACATCAACTGTGTGGTGAAAAAGGGCACAACAGCACCTCTTTCACCTCAGATAGAACCATAGAACATTACAGCACAGAAACAGGCATTTTGGTCCTTCTTGGCTGTGCCGAACCATTTTTCTGCCTAGTCCCACTGACCTGCACCTGGACGATATCTCTCCAGACCCCTCTCATCCATATACCTGTCCAGGTTTTCCTTAAATGTCAAAGTGATCCCGTATTCACCACTCCATCTGACAGCTCATTCCACACTCCCACCACTCTCTGTGTGAAGCAGCTCCCCCCTTAATGTTCCCTTTAAATGTTTCCCCTTTCACCCTTAACCCATGACCTCTGATTTCTTTTCTCCCCTAGCCTCAGTGGAAAAAGTCAGCTTGTATTCTCTCTATCTGTACCCATCATAATTTTATACACCTCTATCAAATCACCTCCCATTCTCCTACATGCCAGGGAATAAAGTCCTAACATATTCAAACTTTCCCTGTAACTCTGTTTCTCAAGTCCCGGCAACATCTTTGTAAACCTTCTCCGCACTCTTTCAACATTATTAATATCTTTCCTGTAATTAGGTGACCAAAACTGCATACATTACTCCACATTCGGTCTCACCAATGTCTTATACAACCTCACCATTACATTCCAACTCTTATACTCAGTACTTTGATTTATGTTTTATGATTTATAAAGCTCTCTTTATGACCCTATCTACTTGTGACGCCACTTTTAGGGAATTATGTATCTATACTCCCAGATCCCTCTGTTCTACTGCCCTCCTCAGTGTCCTACCATTTACCTTGTATGTTCTAACTTGGTTTGAGCTTCCGAAGTGCAATACCTCACACTTGTCCGCATTAAACTCCATCTGCGGTTTTCCAGTCAATTCCTCCAACTGGTCCAAATCCCTCTGCAAGCTTTGAAAACCTTCCTCATCGTCCACTACACCTCCAATCTTTGTATCATCAGCAAATTTGCTGATCCAATTTGCCACGTTCTCATCCAGATCATTGAGATAGATGACAAATAACTGGACCAAGCACTGATCCCCATGGCACATCACTAGTCTCAGGCCTCCACTCAGAGTAGCAATCCACCACTACCACTCTCTGGCTTCTTCCATTGAGCCAATGTTTAATCCAATTTACTACCTCTCCATGTATATCTAGCGACTGAATCTTCCTAACTAACCTCCCATGCGGGACCTTATCAAAGTCCATGTATACAACATCCACTGCCTTCCCTTCATCCACTTTCCTGGTAACTTCCTCGAAAAACTCTAATAGATTGGTTAACCATGATCTACCACGCACAAGGCCATACTGACTTTTTCTAATAAGTCCCTGTCTATCCAAATACCTGGAGACCCTATCTCTTAGTATTCCTTCCATTAATTTACCTACTACCGATGTCAAACTTAGCAGCCTATAATTTCACGGCTTACTTTTTGAGCCTTTTTTAAACAACGGAACTACATGAGCTATCCTCCAATCCTCTGGCACTCGATCCGTGGATATCGACATCAGGTCATGCGGATTTATCTACTCTGATTTGCCGCAAGCACCTCCTCTTATTTAATCTGTATAAGTTCCATAACCTCCCTACTTGTTTGCCTTGTTTCCATAGACTCCATTCCATTTTCCTTAGTAAATACAGATGCAAAAAACCCATTTAACATCTCTCCCATTTCTTTTGGTTCCATACATAGCCGACCACTCTGATCTTCAAGAGGATCAATTTTATGTCTTATTATCCTTTTGCTCTTAACATACCTGTAGTTCTTAAAATTATCGTTCACCCTGACTGCCAAAGAAACCTCATGTCCTCTTTTAGCCCTCCTGATTTCTTTTTTAAGTATTTTCTTACTCTTTTTATACTCCTCAAGCATCTTATTTCCTCCTTGTTGCCTATACATGTTATACATCTCTCTTCTTCTTTATCACAGTTCCAATATCCCTCGATAGCCAAGGCTCCTTATTCTTATTCATTTTGTCTTCAACCCTGACAGGAACATACAAACTCTGCACTCTCAAAATTTCTCCTTTGAAGGTCTCCCACTTACCAATCACAATCACAACCTGTCCCAATCTACGATTTTTAGATCCCTTCTCATTTCTTCAAATTTGGCCCTTTTCAGGTTTAGAACGTCAAGCCGAGGACCAGATCTATCTTTATCCATGATCAAGTTGAAACTAATGACGTTATGATCACTGGAACGAATGTGCTCCCCTACGCACACTTCCGTCACCTGCCCTAACCCATTTCCTAATAGGAGATCTAATATTGCATCTTCCCTCGTTGGTACATCTATATATTGTTTTAGAAAACGTTCCTGAACACATTTTACAAACTCTAACCCATCTAGACGTTTAACAGTATGGGAGTCCCAATACTTGTGTGGAAAATTAAAATTTCTGTCTCCTGCAGTTGTCTGTTATCTCTCTGCAGATTTGCTCCTCCAATTCTCTCTGACTATTGGGTAGCCCATAATACAACCCTATTAATGTGGTCATACCTTCCTGTTTCTCAACTCCACCCATATGGCCTCAGTAGACAAGCCATCTAATCTGTCCTGCTGAATCACTGCTATAATATTTTCCCACCACCCACCCTTCATCCCTCTGTCTCTATCACGTCTGAAACATTGGAACCCTGGAACACTGAGCTGCCAGTCCTGCCCCTCCTGTAGCCAAGTTTCAGTAATGGCTATGATGTCATAATTCCATGTGTCAATCCAGGCCCTCAGCTCGTCTGCCTTTCCCACAATACTCCTCGCATTGAAATAGACACACCTCAGAAGATTATTACCAGCACACACAACCTTGCTATTTGTGACTTTGCATGAACTAACAACATCATTTATTTTTACCCCCGTTCCACTATCGACTCTGGCACTCTAGTTCCCATCTAGTTTAAACCCTCCCCAATAAAACTAGCAAACCTCCCTGCAAGTATATTGGTGTCCTTGTAGTTCATGTGTAACCCGTCTCTCTTGTACAGGTCCCACCTGCCCCTGAAGAGGTCCCGATGATCTAGAAATCTGAAACCCTGCCCCCTACACCAGTTTCTCAGCCACGTGTTCATCTGCCAGAGCATCGCACTCTTACCCTCACTGGCACGTGATCCAGGCAGCAATCCGAAGATTACTACCCTCTATCTCCTGTTTTTCAATTTCCTACCAAGCTCTCTGTCCTCACTCTTCAGGACATCCTGACTCTTTCTACCTATGTCATTGGTACCGATGTGTACCACGACATCTGGCTGATCACCCTCCCACCTCAGAATGCTATGCAGGCGATCAGGGACATCCCTGACCATGGCACCCTGGAGGCAACATACCATCCGGGAGTCTCTGTCACAATCACAGTATCTCCTGTCTGTACCCCTGACTCTGGAGTCCCCTATCACTACCTCTCTCCTCTTCCTCCTCCCTCCATTCTGCACTGCAGAACCAGACTCAGTGCCAGAGATCCGGCTGCCGCAGCTTGTCCCAGGTAAGCCGCCCCCCAACAGTATCCAAATTGGTATACCTATTTTGGAGTGGAATGGCCACAAAAGAACCCTGCATTAACTGCCCTTCCCCCTTCACTCAACTGACGGTAATCCAATTACCTGTGCCCTGTTCCTTAGGTGTAACTACCTCCTGGAAGCTACTATCTATAACCTGCTCAGTCTCCCGAATGATCCGGAGGTCATCCAGCTCCTGCTCCAGTTCCCTAAAGCGCTATGTTAGGAGCTGCAGCTGGATGCACTTCTTGCAGGGATCATTGTCAGGAACACTGGAGGTCTCCCTGACTTCCCACATCCTGCAAGAGGAGCATTCCGACATCCTGCCTGGCATATTCTTTCGTATGAACAAAAAAAAACAGAAAAACAGTTCGGTGAGATGGTTGAGGACGTTGGGATGGGCCCCTAAATGCAAACGATTTTCTATAGGGGCACCATTTTGTGTATCCTGACTGGCTGCATCACTGCCTGATATGGGAACTGTACTTCTCTCAATTGCAGTACTCTGCAGAGAGTGGTGCGGACAGCCCAGTGCATCTGTAGATGTGAACCTCCTACTACTAAGGTCATTTCGGACGGGGTAAAAAGGGCCCGAAGGATCATTCTGGACCCAAGTCTCACCAGGCACAAACTGTTCCAGCTGCTACCATTCGGGAAATGGTACCACAGCTTAATAGCCAGGACCAACAGGCTCCGGGACAGCTTCTTCCACCAGGCCATCAGACTGATTAATTCACGCTGATACAATTCTATTTCCACAATTGTATACATAAATACAGACTCACTGCCCGCACTTTACTGTAATCGTGCTGATGGCGCAGAAAAACAACTTTCACGACATGTGTCCATGATATTAACCCTGATCCTGAAAATTTTTATCTGGCTGCTGTCTCATTTTTTTTAGATCTGTTATTCATCATCCTCATACTGTCCTCCTTCATATCAATCTGAGTGCGCTCCAGTGCACATGGTGTTTTCCAGAAATTGTTATTTAAGTTATTACTTTTTTGTATATTTTCCAGATCGGTTTCAGACCAGGATAATTTACCAAAATTACACATCAAAATGGGCACAGTGAGTGTTTACTACCTTCATTATATTTTTACTGTTCAGCTCTGTTTGGCAGATTTTCTTGATCCTTGATGTAAATTCAAAGTTTGTTCAGCCTAGCAGTAAATTCAGATTTTCTTCAGCCTTGAAGTAAATTTTGTTAGAAGGTTTTCCTTTATCACACGATGATCTATTTTCTTTGCTTATTGATATCCTAAATATCCGTTTCATATTCTGTTGCATTGCATCCTGATGCTCTGTTTGATATTCTACCGGCTCTATTGCACCTTTCTTTATGTTTAATCATGTTCTGTACTTTCCTAGTCTGAAGTTCATGCTTATATATTTGGAAATTAGTTCCAGTATTTGAAATGTCTGTTTCAGCTTTACTGATGCAAGAGCAAATAATTTCAAATCCTCAATGTATAGCTGTGTCAAGGTAAAATTTGTATTTTTTTCTGATTAGATACCTGATTTTTGTCTGTTTCAGTAAATTATGAGTGGGCTTAAAACCAGACAAAACCACAGTGGGCTTAGTGAGTCGCTCTGGAAAACCCCTCCGTTTATTTTGTTAGTTGTCGTTGTTCCTCTGTGGTTGTTAATAGGACGATTATTTTACGCGAATGCTTCATCAGTTCTAGAAATTTCACAAGCATTGTATGAATTTTATATATATTTGGAACTTCTCTTAAACACACGAGGAACAGAATCAGATGTGTTTTTTTTATTGACAATATAACACTGTAAGTTTTCTGCTTTCCACAGTGTTTGAAATAGAATTACATAATCTGTTATCTGTTGTTCAAACCCAAACGGTATTCTGTCTGCTCTCCTGTGAGTATATTGTGATTATCGAAGTTGTTATCTGAGTTGTTATTAGTTATGAGATGTACGATGCTATCATTTTAGATATAAAATTGTCTTATTTTTGTTAAGAGCCAATAATAACATAGTAGGTGACCATTTAGCAGTCTTATAAATGCAGAAAAAAGCTGTCTTTGAGGCTGGTGGTATATACCTTCAGCCTTTTATATGTTCTCCCCCATGGGAGTATGACAGAGAGGATGTATGAGGTGGTTTGGGGTTCAGCAGCAAGGCTTTGGTTCGGGTTTGTGTCTTGCCAGCTTGATTGAGTTCCTCCAGGAGGTGACAAAGGTGATGGATGCAGTTACACATAGATTTTGTCTACTTGTATATTGGTAGAGTGTTTGACAAAGTTCCACATGGGAGGCTCATACAGAATATTAACATGCTTGAGAACTGTGGGGAATTGTCCTGGCTGCCGGGGACACAAACTGGGAGAAATTTCTTGGCAGCCGGGTGGTGAATCTGTGAAGTTATTGTCATAGACGGCTGAGTGAGACACTTGATTGAATATATTTAACATGCAGCTCGATATGTTCCTGATT
Source organism: Hypanus sabinus (assembly GCF_030144855.1). NCBI lineage: Eukaryota > Metazoa > Chordata > Chondrichthyes > Myliobatiformes > Dasyatidae > Hypanus > Hypanus sabinus. The sequence goes on along the minus strand of NW_026779315.1, from coordinate 81,992 downwards.
ATGAAGAATGTCAACGTTTACTGGGAAAATGGGGTAGAGAGGAATTGAAGAGTAAATTCACTGAGCCGAATGGCTTAGTTCTGCTACTAGGTCTTATGGTTTTAGTGAACATCTGGAGTCTTGTGTTCACTTCTGATTGTCCAGCTCTTGGAAGGATTGGAGAGGGTGAAGAACAGGTTCATCAGGATCTTGCCTGGAGTCGGTGACATGTGCTACAAGAAGAAGTTCGATAAACTTGGTTTGTTTATTCTGGAGTTAAAATAGAGATCTGACAGAGGTGTACAAGTTTGAGAGATGAGAGTTTGGTCGACAGCCTATATTTTGTTGTTTTATTTTTACATATGACTGGTGTCTGGTACCAGAGGGCATTTGGTTAAGGTGAGATGGGGTAAATTTACAGCAATTGTGGGTAGTTTTTTAACATAGTTGTGGGTGCCTGGAATTTACTGTCTGAGTCAACATGGCTTTGTGAAGGGAAGGTCGTGCCTCACGAGGCTAATTGAGTTTTTTGAAGAGGTAACAAAAAGCAATTGATGAAGGTACGGTAGTAAATGTGGTCGACATGGAGACACTCACGAGAGACTCATCCAGAAAGTCATGAGGCACGGGATAGGTGGAACCTTGGCTGTTTGGATAAATAATTGGCTTACAGGAAAAAAGCAGAGGGTAGTAGTGGAAGGAAAGTATTCTGCCTGGAGGTCTGTGACTAGTGGAGTGCCGCAGGGATCTGTCCTGGAGCCCCTGCTATTTGTGATTTTTATAAATGACCTGGATGTAGAGGAGGAAGAATGGGTGAGTAAATTTGTGGATGACATGAAGATTGGAGGAGTTGTGGATGGAGCTATAGGTTGTCGAAGGTTACAAGAGGATACAGACGGTGCAGATTTGGGCAAAAAAGTGGCAGATGGGGTTCAATCCGGATAAGTGTGAGGTGATGCATTTTGGAAGGACAAACCAGAATGCTGAGTACAAGTTTAATCGTTGGTTACTTAAGAGTGTGGATGAACAGAGGGAGCTTGGTGTTCAAATCCATACATCCCTTAAGGTCGCTGCACGGATTGATAGGATAGTTAAGAAGGGCGATGGGATGCTAAGCTTCATTAATAGGCAGATTGAGTTCAAGTGTGGAGAGGCAAAGTTGCAGATCTACAACTCTCTGGTGAGACCGCACTTAGAGTATTGTGTTCAATTCCAGTCACCTCATTATAGGAAGGATGTGGAAGTCATGCCGAGGGTGCAGAGGAGATTTACCAGGATGTTGCCTGGTTTGGAGAACAAGTCATGTGAAGCAAGGTTAGCAGAGCTGGGACTTTTCTCTTTGGAGCGCAGAAGGATGAGAGAGCACTTGATAGAGGTCTAAAAAACTAATAAGAGGCATAGATAGGGTGGATTGCTAGTACCTGTTTCCCAGGTCACCACCAGCAAACACTAGAGGGCGTATGTACAAAGTTAATGGAGGGAAGTTTAGGGGAGACATCAGGGGTAAGTTTTTTACAAAGGTTTGTGGGTGCCTGGAACAACTTGCCAGGGATGGTGGTGGAAGCTAAAACATTAAGGGTATTTAAGAACCTCTTGGACAGGCACATGAATGAAAGAAAAATAGAGGGTCACGGGGTAGTGTGGGTTTAGTACTCTTTTTAAAGGAATACGTGGGTCGGCACAACATCCAGGGCGGAAGAGCCTGTACCGTGCTGTAGTATTCTAGTGTCTAGAGTGTAGTGACTAGGGTCATGTCGGAGGTAACTGTGTGATAGATGCTCCTAGTTATACATGAATGTGCAGGAAATGCAAGGAAATGGTCAATAATATAAGAAAGGATACCAATGTATATACTTTTTTCTTTCCCAGATATATAAATAGTGAAAAAAGGGAGAGGGTCGATATCGGACCACTAGAAACTGCTGTTGTAGTTGCAGTAACGGGTGAAAAGGAAATGCCAGACAAACTCTGTGCAAGTCACTGGCAGAATTCCAAAAGGTAAAGAACATCAGCGAACAGAATTGCATGTAGTGCTATTACAGAGGAAAAGGGGCTTGGAAGATGAAAGGTCTGAAGATAGAAAAGTCACCTTGACTGGGTCAAGGAGTCTCCCAAGGGTGTGCGGGGATTCCCAGAGCGTTAGGACTTGGAGTGAAGGCTTCATCAGAACCAACAGCTGGATTAATAGAAAAATACAATGTAGAATATTCAAGTTGCAAGAGAGATTCTTTGAATTGTTACTTGAATCCAGATAGCGCAGAATGATTAATGGCGAATTTTGATTCCCAGGTTTTACCAAGTCACAGACTAACACTTGAGATGTGGTTTAAACTGTGCATTTGATCACTCACCTATCAGCTGAGTGGGTAATTCAGATAAACCTTGGGCGATGTTCATGTATTCCTGTGGATCAGGACCTGTTTAAATATAAAAATGAATCCATTGAAACAGAGCTGAAATAATTAAAATAACTAAAATGTTTATCTCAATGTGCCTTTGTGTTCAGTGCGTGGTTTTAACATACCGAGTTCCTGTATTTCCCTCAGTATTCTGTCCAACTTCGGTAACTCAGTCCTCCACATCAGAAAGGATTCCCACATCGCCCTCCGGGCCCGGGAGCCTTTGCCATTCACCAGACTGAGGAAGAGTCTGGAACTCTCTGCCCGGTTTCCCTTCTCTATCAGCTCAGTGACTTTCTACAAAAGGAAACAATGGACTTACTGTGGAGCAGACAGACAGACATGGAGAATGTGCAGGAAAGTATCTGTTCATGGCACCAGTAGCTTCAGAACAGATGCAGTCACTGGGCTGCTGCCTCATCCTCTCTGGGTTCAGTCATTAACAGAGAAACAGTAACTGAAGGAAATTCTAAATCAATAGTGTGTAAGAATAAGGATTTACTGACACTCTGCAGTAGATGCGATGTGATTAATTTCCTTGATCTGTCAATGTGCAGCATTACATCAACAAGATGTGACAACAAGAACGGAAGAGAGGGGAGAGAGAGAGAGCAAAATCAAATGGATGGCGGGCATCACTGAATCATGGCTGACAAAAGTTTATAGTTGGATGGTTAAATCCAAGGATAAATATTGAATCGAAAGGATACGCAGGTAGGTGAAAGTGTTGGGTCGAAACTGCTGTCATTAAAAATGAGAAGTCCTGAGAAAGAGGTGAGGTCGGATTAGATGATTTGGATGTTAAGAAACTGCGTGGGTAAAGTGACCCTGAAGGAAATTATATACAGGCATGTTAACAGTAGCCAGGATGTGGGCTACAAATTACAACGGGGGAGAGGAGTGGCATGGAAAAAGGTCAATGCTAAAATTGTCACGGGGAGTTTCAATATCCAGGTAGCTTTGGAAAATCAGGTCGGTACTGAATCCCAAGTGAAGGAATGTATAGAATGCCTATGAGATGGCTTCTGAGAGAAGCTTATGGTTGAGCCCACTACAGGAAAGGCAGATCTGGATTCTGTGTTGTGTATTGAACCAGATTTGATTAGGAAGCTTCAACTGAATAAACCCTTAAGAGGCAGTGATCATAAAATAGAAAAACTCAGCCAGCAGGTTGAAAGGGAGAAGGTAAAGTTAGAGGTATCAGTGCTACAGTAGAATAAATGAATTACCTAGGCATGAGAGCGGAGCTGGGCATTAATAAATTCGAAAATGACACTAACAGGGACAATGGCAGAGCAGGAATGGCTGAAGTTTCTCGGAGGACAAACAATCACAATGATGAAGAATTATTCTAAAGGGAGGATGATCAACCGTGGCTGACGAGGTAGTCAAAGCAGCACAAAAGCAAAGGTGAGGGCACAGAGTATTACAAAATATAGCAGAAAGCTGGAGGACTGGGATGTTTTTACAAATCAACAGAAGGTAATTCAAAAACCGTAAATAGAGAAAATATGAAATAGGAAGGCAGGCGAGAGAATAATGTAAGATAGCTTACCAAAATGTACGTCTGATATATGAAGATTGAAAGAGAGGAGAGTGGATATTGGACCACAGAAAATGACAGTGGAGAGGTACTGTCAGGGGACAAGGAAATGCCGGAAGATATTGGTCAGCATTTTGCGTCAGTCCTCATTGTAAAAACACTAGAACGTGCCAGATATTTGAGAATGTCCGGTGGCAGAAGTGAGTGTATTTGCAATTATTGCGGAGAAGTCGATCGGAAAGCTGAAAGTTCTGAAGATAGATGAGTCCAGATGAACTCACCCGATTGCTTCTGAAAGAGGAGGCTGAAGAGATTGTGGAGACATTAGTAATGATCGCTCAAGAATCACTAGATTTTGGAATGGTTCCGGAGGACAGATCATTTTTAAACTATAGGCCAGTTAGTCTGATCAGCGTTTGTGAAGAAGTCAGCAGCTGATAATTGAGGATAAGGTTTTGGGGTATTCGGACGCACATGATAAGAAAAAGGCCAACATCCATGGAAGGGAATCATGCCTGACAGAACTGTTGGAATTTTTTCAGAGAACAGCATGCTGGGTCGACAACAGAGAGTCAGTGCAAGTTGTTTACTTGGACTTCCCGAGGACCTTTGACCAGGTGTCCCACATAGACCGATGAAAAAATGGACATATCAGTGGCAATTGGAATGTGGTATTGTGAGGTACGTGGCCATATACTTTAGCAGAAATAATGAAGAAGTAGACTATTTTTGAATCTGGGAGAAAATTCAGAAATCGGAGTTGTAAAGGGTCTCTGGAGACCTGGTGCAGGATTCCGTGCAGGTTGAGTCTGTGTTAGGAAAGACAAATACAATGCCAGTATTCATTTCGAGAGGATCAGAATATAAGCACAAGCACTGGCCAGACCGCACCTGCATATTTTGATCCCCTGATCAGAGAAAATATGTGATGGCGTTGTGAAAAATCCAGAGAGGAATCTAACCGAACAGAACCTGTGATATTAAACTAGATTTTGATGGGAATGGATCCTGGATGCACCTGTAGTGGCTGGAGTGTGGGAGTATGAGGGGGAATCTAGTTGCAACCTGTGGAATATCAAAAGGCATTGAGAGGACGTGGAGATGATGCTTCTAAGTGGGGGAGTCTAGAACCGGACGGAACAGCCTCAGATTAGAGGGACGTCCATTTAGAGCAGAGATGAGGAGATTATTTAGCTGAGGAGTAGTGAATCTGTAGAATTCATTGGCAGTGACAGCTGCGGAGAATAGGTCATTGAGTATATTTAAAACAGAGGTTGATATCTTCTTGACTAGTGATCAGAAAAGTTCACTGGGCGAAGGCAGGAGAATGGGGTTGAGGGGGATAGTAAATCCCCATGATGTAATGGCGGAGCAGAATCGATGGGCCTAATGGACAATTGTGCTCTTATGGTCTCATGATGTGTAAAGACAAAATAAGATTAAGAAATGTCAGTGCGGCTATCTTATAATGGAGATGGTTACTGCCTGGCACTCATACTGTAAAATGGTAATGACTTCCTGAACGCAGGCATGGGCTTCCTGATTAACTGAAAAATTATGAATTAAACTTTGAATAGTCTTCAAGCAACATACACCTATGCTGGAATTAAGGTAACTGAATATGGATGGGCTTAGGACATTGCTCTGAGAAATAAGAGAGGCAGCGTTTAAGGGTAAGCACAACGTTGTGGGCCGAAGGGCCTGTACCGTGCTGTACTGTTCTATGTTCTATGTTCTCTGTCCCGGATTTGAATGGATGATCTCCTAGAACAGTTACCAGTAGGGAATTGGAAAGGTTTTCCATAACACGATGAATGGACAACAATTATGTAACAAATCTGCATAATTCCCTGATGGTCCACTGCACTGTAAAATAATCCCTCAGTTTCACTACTACCAGGTCTGAGGAGTTACCGTTGTGAAAGAAATTTAACCAGTAAAGCAGACGTCTCCAGATGACGAATTTATAGATCGGCATCATATTTACAGATTACCCATCTTGCCTTTGGATAATGCCTGTGTGATTCATTACAAACAGCGCCAATGAATCCCAACGGGAACAGAGTTCCTCACGGGTGCAACACACTTGATTTTCTAATACCACTCATGGCTGAATAGGTCAGATCTAGGACAAGACAATCACTGTTTGTGAGCTCCAAGGAGTTGAAATGGTGTGTCCCTGTCTCTCATTAGTCAGATATTCAGCAAGTTAGCAGATTTATTTTTTGTTTGCCCCTTCCCTTTCAGGACAACCTGTTGATTTTTTGGGATCATGAGATATCAGCCAGTCAGCAGATTTATGTTTTGTGCTTTCTTCTGCACTTTTAGATCAAACTGTTGATGTTTGTGGTCGTACGATATCAGCTTTGTGCGTGATCTTTCACATCCAATCAATCTCAGAGTTTTTCGTGGAAGTTAACAAGAAAGTTGATGCAGGCAAGCTTGTGGATATTGTCTACATGGACGTCAGCACGGTATTTGTCAAGGTCCCGTATAGGAGGTCGGTCTAGAAGATTCAGTTGCTTAGCATTCAAGATAAAGTAGTAAACTGGATTAGACACTATAGATTGTTGCATTTCTGATTGGTGCCTGTATCTCGTGCAGTGACACGGGGATCGGTGCTGTGCCTGTTGTTGTTTGTCATCTATATCAATGATCTGGTTGAAATTACGGTTAACAGCATCAGCAAATTTGCTGTTGACTCCAACATTTGGAAGGTGCAGTGGACAAAGAGGAAGACTACACGACCTTGCAGTGAGGTCTGGACCAACTGAAGAATGCGCTTAAAAGGGGAAGATGCAACTTAATGCAGGCTGATGGACCAATCAGGGTAGATCTTACTGAGAGACCGGTAGAACAAAGTGATCTGGGAATACAGGAACATAAGTCATTAAAAGTGGCAGCAAATGTTGCTAGGCTCTGAAAGAAAGTTTCTTAGCGCATTAACCTTGGTAAATGAAAATATCGTGTACGATATGATGTTGTATAAGACGTTGGAGAGGCCTATGGAGAGACAGATGGAAATAAGTTTGAAAGAGTACAGAAAAAAACATTACAAGGATCTTACCTGGACTGGAAAACCTAAGTTATAAGAAAAGAGTGAACTGATTAGGACTTTATTCGTTGGAACATGAAAGATTGAGCGGAGATTTGATAGAAGTGTACACAATTACATTGGGATATAGATCGGATAAATGCAAGCAGGCATTTTGTACTGAGGTAAAGAGGTACTACAACAAGAGTTTATCAGTAAAAGGTGAAAAGTGAAAAGTTCAATGGGTACAAAGGTGAAACCTGCTTACTCAGGGGGTGATGAGAGTGCAAAACTAGCTAGCAGGGCAAGTAGTGCAACTGGTGAAGAGAATTCTGAATAGATGCTTGCGTAATGAGCGTATCGAGCGCCATGGCCCGGTTCAGGTCAATGGGAATAAGTAGATTCTGTAGTCTGCCATGCAATAGATGGGCCAAAGGCCTGTTTCTGCACTGTAATTTGCTGTGACTATGACAAGTCAGCCACACATTGTTTGGGATCTCACGGAGCCAAGACAAGCTGTGGTTAGCTGGTTTCCCTCCCTCAGGTACCGCAGTGAAGCCGGTTGACCCAATTGACAGTTTAATACTCATCCTGGATTAATGAGATGAGGTGAAGCTACCCGACGGTTCAGCCAAGTTTTGAAATTAGTTTCAGACTGAATGACTTTTGGAAGTCCAGATATGCAGCCACTGCTCTTACTTCACACTGATAAATACAACAGGTGATACAGGAAAAGGTGATGCTAAACCTGCAGTTCCCAGTGCTCCCCACCTTAAAAACTGAAACCAGATCTGCGAGAGACAAGTCAGAGCTCAATGTCTCCATTCCCAGGTCGATCTCCTAAAACGTGCAGGAGATTAATGTTGATCACAATTCCCCCTGATACCAGCAGATCAGTGACAATACACGAACTGCACTCACCTCATTTTCTTCTCTACTGAAATGTCCCTCCTTTGTCAACATCAAACCGAGTCTCTCAACCTTTTCTTCAATTGCTTGTTTGAGTCTGTCCCTGTAGAACTTTGTCAGTTGGTACAGTCGATATTCCTCCCCCTCTGCCAGGAGGTCGGAGATTGTAAACTCTGGCTCTGTGAATATAAAAAGGTAAATGTAGGCGTGAACTCAGATATCCCTCGTCTCCACCGTTCTCACCCAACTCAACAAAAAACCATGTCTTGAACCTGCCTACAGATACAAAATTGGATTAATTCTCCATCTCCAACACCATCACACTGAGCACGGAGTCTCCCTCTGGCTGTGTGCACAGACCACTGCTGTTCACTCTGCTGACCCACGACTGTGCTGCAACACACAGCAAGAACGACAAGTCAGCTTACAGAGAGGAGGTGCAGCAGCTAACGGACTGGTGCAGAGCCAGCAGCCTGTCTCTGACTGTGAACAAAACTAATTTCTTGGTGTACATCTAGCTGAGAATCTCAACTGGTCCCACAACACCAGCTCCACAGAAAAGAAAGCCCAGCAGCGTCTCCACTTTCTGCGAATGCTGAGGAAAGTCCATCTCCCACCCCCCATCCTCATCACATTCTACAGGGGTTGTATTGAGAGCATCCTGAGCAGCTGCACCACTGCCTGGTTCGGAAATTGCACCATCTCAGACCGCAAGACCCTGTAGCATATAGTGAAGCCAGCTGAGAAGACCATCGAGGTCTCTCTTCCCGCCATCACGGACACTTACGCCACACGCTGCATCCGTAAAGCCAGCAGCATTATAAAGGATCCATGCACCCCTCATACAATCTCTTCTCCCTCCTGCCAGCTGGGAACATGCACCGAAGCATTCGGGCTCTCCCGGCCAGACTACGTAACAGTTTCTTCCCCCAAGCTATCAGAATCCACAATACCCAGCGCCTGGACTGACACCTTATTGCCCTATTGTCACGTATATAATGTCTGCACTGTTTTGTGCACTTTATGTAGTCCTAGATTGGTGTGTAATTTAGTGTAGTTGTTGTGTGTGTGTTTCTTTTCCTCTGTGTTGTTTTTTACGTAGTTCAGTCTAATTTGTGTAATGTGTCATGTAACACCATGGTCCTGAAAAACGACTCATTTTTACTATGTACTGTATCAGCAGTAATGGTCGAAATGGCAATAAAAAAGTGACTTGACTTGACTTGAATCTAACACTTGCCTTAAAGCCTAACCAACAATGTTCTAGGCATTACGTAATAGAAGAACCACATTTAATATAAACCAGTCCATCCCCCATCCGACCCATTCACCTATTTAAATTTGGATGGGCATAAATGTTGGGACTGTTGGTAATATTCGCTTCCCAGAGATACTCTCTCCATCCTGGCGAATACATTTCCCCTGATACACATCCCGGAAACACTCTGCTCATCTGGACAGCTGCATTTCCTCCAATTCACATCCTGGAAATCCTCAGAGCAGGTAGTACATTTCCTGTAGTGGGGTAATGGCTGCCCAGTGCACCACATGTACCACACCCACACATTTTCCCTCTCCTCTGACCAACCCTCCAACAAGACCTCACCTTTGCCCTCCACCCTGCCGCATTCTGTGAGCACATCACCCTCATATTTCACTCACCCGCTCGTTCTTGGGGACTTGACAGTTCTGTGTTCAATGAGCTTCCGAGCTGACAGGCAGTCGCCTCACTTTTGCCGGTTCCAGGGTCCGGATCTGTGTCTCTGACGTCACTGTCTCTGGGCTGAATTTGCTCCTCCTCCTCTGCGGCCGTACCGCATTCCATTGGGACACCGCTCTCAATCTGACTCTGCTTTGGTACCTTGCTTCCCGTGTCCAGATCATCTTCCCTCGATGATCTGCCTGTTAAAATCCTCTTCAGTCTTTTCCCTGCTCGTTTCCATTTCGCACCTGAAATAAGTGATGAATTGCAGGTTATACAAGTATGATTTAGATCTGAGCAAAACTGATTCAGTTTGCAATGGAGCCGAGACTCTGGCTGACCAGATTTGGAGTGGAACTCTGCTGGTTAATGTGACCCGTACATCCTGTCAGGTGACCATCACGATAAGCCGGTGACTGGACACATTTACTCCCAGTAAAATAGCACGGCAAGCGCAGTAATACTAATCACAGCAGTTGAACACACGGGTGACCACGGGATCATAATGCACCGGTGTCCGGTGATACTGGGAAATATCACTGTGATTATCTTCCACAAGCTAAAATCTCCCTCGGTCACTAACTGTCCAGTAGTCTGTGTCACACAAAGACCAGCAACGGGATTACACATGGTCCAGTCTGCTGGATCACACATTCTCCAGTTGCTTTGTCACACGAGGAGCTGGAGACTGGACAAGGGGACTGGAGTCCCCTTGGTCACCGACTGACCATTCCCTTGAGACACACGTCCTCTGGTCCCCTGGGTCGCAGGCTGTATATTCCCTTGCGATCTATGCTGTCCTCTCCCCTGGTTCCCATGTTATCCCCCACCTGCTGATCATCATGTAACAACTATGCATGTCACTGGTAAAGTCTTGGTTATAGAGCTTTGTGTGTAGTTGCAGTTGCTAATCTATAGGATGGAGGTGATGAAGCTGGAAAGTGTGAAGTGAAGAATGAACACTACGGTACTGGGCTAGGGTGTTGTTTTTTGTGTTATATGGTTGGGCTGGGACAGCTTGCCCTGGAGCTCAGGAGCTTGAAGGGTGATCTTACACACACACACACACACACACACACACACACACACACACACACACACACACACACACACACACACACACACACACACACACACACACACACACACACACACACACACACACACACACACACACACAACACACACACACACACACACACATACAGTAATCAGGGGTGCAGATAGGGTAGATGGTCACAGTCTTTTTGCCCGGGTAAGGAAGTCTGAGGCTCGAGGGCAGAGATTTAAAAGGGACCAAAGGGGCATTTTTTCACGTGGTAGCTGATGGGTATAAATTACATGCATCCGGAAGAGGCCGCAAACACAAACAAAATTACAAAATTGAGAGAATGTGGGCAGGAAAAAGGGGAGAAGAAGTTTACGAGGGAAGTTTGGGAAAACTGCAGGAAAATGGGACATTTAGATCAGCATGAATTATATGGGCCGAAGGACCCGTTTCCAGGCTGGAGCATCGTTTTCATTCCAGCTGGAATCTCAGATTTGAGCACAATCACAATGTCTACAGGTGACACAGACATTTGGTCATTGGTTATGCCGGATTTCCCAGCCAAGATCCTGGGAATTTAAATTCAGGTAGAAGATCATATCAAGAGGGAAATATTTAGAAACTCAGGTTCACCATTTCTCCACAGCCCAGACATTCACTGGGGTGTTAAAACTCCGAAGCAGATCACAAATGTATCTACAATGAGCTGCCTCCTGATCCTCAGCCATTCCCAGCACCGGCAATGATCTCCGCTCCGCTACAGAAAACAGATTTCGGTGACACCCCTCCTCCTTTGCGGAGCAGGAAAGAAAAACCACGGGGGAGTTGGTAGCTTTCCTTCCAAAACCTGAAATGCTGTGTCATCATAGAATCTCTGAAATCCCGGAAATGCTCCTATCATCTGCTTCTGACTTTTATGTGAAAGTTAAGGATGTCTTACATATCAGGGCCTGTCTGGAGGTGAAATGGACCCTGACCCTGAACATGGACATAAATCACAAGATCACTGTCACATTCCTGTCTCTGTTTCACTCACGACCACCTGATTCAGGAGTCCCTGCTCCTTTCACTCAGCTGAAGCTTTGTATGATGAGCGGAGTGATTCGACCATCACTGGTGTCAGGTCCCTGCGCTGGAACTGTTGGGTTGATCAATTACTCAAGGCCGCTTTACCAGTGGGATAAATGACACTGCTGGATGAAACTCTTCTATGCACTGTTAACACCTTTGTCAGTTTTTTCATCTGAATTATTGTGTACAAACGCGATAAAAGTTTAATTCAAAGATCCCGGTAATCATACCTTTGTCCATTCTGAGTCTGACTGACGATTGTTGATTGTCGTCGTCTTGTTCACACTTTGGTCGCTCTGCAGGACAGCTCCACCTGCTGGTGAGGTTCTAAATTTCACAACAAGCAGACAGTGAGTCAGAGAGTACGACTACTTTGCAAATATGACAGTATTTCCATCCCCTGTAGCATTTGGCATGGAGACCAAACATTCCCTGTTGGTAACCACTTCCACACCATACCTGTTCACTGATACCTGGCGCATCTACTGACAGAGTCACAGAGCAATAAAATGCAAATTCAGAATGTTCAGCCCAACGAGACAATGACAACCACAGTGCCCACTGAGATGGTCACAATTTCCTGTGATGGGGCCATCTCCCTTCTGGCCTTTTCACTCCATCTACACACCCCAAATGCTTTTTGAATTATGGAACTGCACCTGCCTCATCCACTTCCTCTGGTTGTTTCCTCCACATGATCCCCAACATCAGCATGAATCCACTGCTGATCAGATTGGGTTTGCAATCTCTTTACCAGACCCTGTCCATTTAGATCCCCGAGATGCTACGATAATCTTCTCTGTGAACAGCAACTACTAACGTTGTGCATTCTGCGAACTTACCAGTCAAGTAATCCTTGTGCAACCGCATCCAAATTATTGCTACAAAATAACGAATATCAAAGGTCCCAACTTGTAGCCCCACGGCACACCGCTAATTACTCGCCTCCATGGCGAGGAGAAATTTTCAACCACCACTCTTTGCTTGCTACCTTGAAGCTAATTTAGAATACATCCAATTTGCTCTCTCCGGACAGCATGGGACCTGATCATCGAGACCAAGCTGCCATGTGACACCTTGTCAAAGGCTTTACTGAAGTCCCATGCACAACATCCATGGGAACATAACTTTGAATTTCCACCTCTGCTTAATGTCACCTTCACAGGTTCTGACAATGTAATTACCAGAAATGTACTTGATGAGGCCAAGGTATGTCAAGGGAAATTATGGTTTGCCATGTGCTAGTTAGGACTGAATAAAAGTCAGTGTTGGGATATTTTGCTTTATAAATGGTCTGTTCTCAGCAGAGGCCTACGCGACGATGTATTCGAGGGTCGGTATATCACTGCAGATTGCAATAGCCAATGGGATCAAAGGCATGTTGCTGCAGTTCATGGTAATTCCACATTTCTACAATCACTACAACTCGACACACGTGGGACTTCTTATCAAGGGAGGAAATTGTCAACGCATTTTAAGATGATTATAATGTAACAAGGAAACATCAGAACTAACCAAAAGCTTCTTCAGAAGATGCAGCACCTTCAAATGAGCAAACACTCAGAGAATGTGAGTGACTGTAAAGAGCTGGGCTTCTGAAAGCACATTACCAGACCTGGAGTGATTGCAACTTGCTCTGACCGAGGCATTCCACCTATTTCGTACCTTCCTTTGTAAAGATATGTAATGTTTACAGGACCAGTGTTCGAGTGAATGAGACTCACCAGACTTTCTCCTGACTGAATCAATGAAAACTCTTTTTCTCTTCAGTTGGTACTCTCAGTCCTCGGGCTGGTTCACTTGTCGCTGTTCCCTCGTTCTCAGTCGTGGCTTCTTTCCAGCTGTCGGCTTTTCTTCCAATAAATCTGTCACCGCAGGTCTAACTTTAACCAGAAAATGAAGCACATTAACAATACAAAGGAGAAACGATATTTCTGCTCATTTTTTTCAAAAGCGAATCTCACTGAAGTTTAAACGCTGAAGACAAATAAAAAGATCTCATTGAACAAATCATTAATTGTCCCTCACACGTCACAAATCCTGATACGGGATACGAAGGACTCATCATTCAGTCATGATAAGATATCAGAGCAGAATGAAGTGATTCAGTCCATCGAGTCTCCTCCATCATTCAATCATGGTTGATTTTTTTTCGCCCCAATGCCATATTCCTACGTCCTCTTATAAAGTGCTGGAAACTCGGTACAGCAGATTGCATCTGTGGAAGACCCAGTATCAGAACTGGGATTATCCAGGATGATGCGTGATATGTTGAACGCTTAATTGCGCAATTTGTCCCAGATCTCATCCTTGCTCATACCTATAATGGGGGTTGTACTACACACAGTGTTCTGAAAATGTAATAAAAGTGATTATCGGGGCATTAATAGTCATATTTCGAGAGACGAAAACGAAAAGCTCTTGAATTTATAGTAAATTGACCGTCTAGTTGTTCGCTGCTCAGAATTAGTTCTATATTGTTAAGCAGCTGAGCAACATTGCCTCACAGTACGCTCCCACGGGCAAGGCGAAATTATTAATAATTTTTCTTGCGTTATTCATTATTATTTCCTGGATACCAGAGAGGTTCCCGGTGAAACTGTTTTGTCCACTCTATTGACTTTTAACATCTCCTCTATAACAGAAAGCACGATAATGTACAATATTCAATAGTGATTAATATGCATAGAATGCAACATGCTTCATCTCCAATGTTCCCTCTAATTACTATTTTTGCAGCTGCGTGGGTCAACCATTGCTCTGAGCCGGGAATTTTCACACAGCCTGAAAAAAGCACAACATCGTTGTTGTGTCCTCTTTTGTAAAATTCATCTATGAATATTTTAGGATGAAGACAGACGAGAAAAAAACAAACATTCTTTTGATTGTAATTACTAAATAAAGTATAGGATAAAAATGCAGTACAAAAAAAAATCAGGTTTCATAAACGTTTATCCGACAGTGTTTAATTCCATCTGCGCTACAACAAAGGCTCCGTTCGCGGGAGCATTTTGGTTCTGCAGACGCGCAGTTTAGTGGGAACAGTGACGGGTCTCTCTCTCTCCAGATTATCCCCACCTTGGAATTGTGTTTTGTCCACTGCCTTGCCTGAGACAGCCTGTTATTAGAAACATGCAAATCGTCAACAATCAGGCCCTGATCTCATCCGTGTTCATATTCGAGATGGGTGAGGGTTTGCCTAAATGGGAAATGCACTAAATGGCCTCTTCGGTAGGTACAAGAGTATACCAGCTCATTAATGCGAATCTCTTAATCATCTGCTTGCAACTCAAAGCACAAACACATGCAGATATGGTCAACAGGTTCATTGGTTATTCAGCCCAAACATCTGAATAGGACATAAATGTGAGGTAAGTGACGTTATCCGTGGAATGATCGCTGGTGCCAGACCGGGAGGTCTGAGTGTTACGGAAACTGATCAGCAGCTTAGATTCTCAAGTATAAATCTCTCAGTTTACTGAGAATGGTCCGGAATCAAACCAAAGGAAATCTAGTGAACAGCGGTTCTAAAGGCGGCATTAATGGGAGAGCTCAGTGAGATTGGGCAGACTGATTAGTGGAAAGCGGCAAGAACTCAAATAACCACGCACTCCAACAGCGGAGTGCAAGAGAGCGTCACTGAGCACCGAACATAGAATGTGGACGGGGTGCAGCCGTAGTAAACCCTGAGCATTCACTCAGGGTCACATCATTAGGAACAGAGGTACATAAAAGCTGGCCCCCTGAGTGTAGACTTCCATACTTTTATCAACTGTCAGTGAGATTTATTATAGGAATTTCTATCCTAAATATCACTGCCAGATATATAAAGTATTTGTAAAAACAAAAAACACACAAACAGAATAAAACACACTTATTCGTTAATCCACGCAACCCTAAGGACAATATTGAACTGACAGAAACAATAGCATTGCGAGGGCGACCAGTGGGCGTAATAAAGCACCATAGCATTTCCCCTATGACCCTGTCCAGACCTGGTGCTGGACTCCAGGTCTGAACATCTGAATTTTGGGACAGGTTTAAATCACTGATTCTGACTCAGTCAGAGGGTTAGTTTTGCTGCAAGGAAGCAACATTAATCGATGAAGACAAAGGAACGTCGTCAATTGCCAGTTGTGTTGCTGACGTGTCCAATCTGTATGTTACCTTGACAGAAACAGATATTCGCAGTGGTGACAAAGGGATTCAGTCTGGTTTATTTCACGTTGCAGAGGTGTGTGGAGTTTTGAAATCAATGCCTTGTGGTGCCACCATCTTTAATTCAGCGTGTTCGGAGTGGAGGGTCACAGAGCACGGGAACAGCCTTTGGCCGGCCTTACCTGTTCTGACCATCCACTCACTGTCTACACTGGTCCCATTTATCAGCACTTGGTTCATAGCCGACTGTCTCTCGACAGTTTCAATGTTCATCAGGATTATTCCCTGGATCACGTCTTGAATGACGGATCAATATGAGGTACTAGACAATTCTCCCGGAGTTTGCTTGTGGCTAGACTGGTCACAAGTGTATTGGTCAAGACCCCAGCAATCTCTTCACTTGCCTCTCTCTGTAACGTGTTATATATCCCATCTGGGCCTGGAGACTTTTACGTCTTAATGCACTCTAAGAGACCCAACACTGTCTCCTCCCTTACGTTAAAATGCCTGTGTATACTTGTACTCTCCGCACTGGTCTCCCTATCCTCCTTGTCTGGGCGACCAGTGGGCGTAATAAAGCACCATAGCATTTCCCATCTGAACCTGTCCTTACCTGGTGCTGGACTCCTGATTCTGTTTCCAGCGAATCCGAACATCTGAGGTTTATGTCCCTGTAAGTACGTGAACACACCCTGAGCAATGTTCAGTTGATAACACGCTCATAAACCTGAACTTCAGTCTATTCAGCATGTGACGCCACACCTTGTTCCACAATGGTTGTGTTAAACCACATAAAAGCTTGATTTCCATGAACAATGTCACTTTTAACCAGAATTAATACTACAGTGCAAGCGGGGCAGTAATTTCCTCTCTCCAGAACACTTGATCTGCTCTGGAGAGGAATCACAACCCGCATCCTGGTCCGGTTGGGTTGGCGTCGTCACTTCAATTTATTGTACCAGTTAGGACCAGTTTATTGTCAGATTATAAACTCCAGCGACAGCTCAGGGCAAAGATCGCTGTGGGTTTATTGCACTGAGACAGCAGAAGGAAGGGCGCTCTCAACTCTGATGGAATATTATGTATTTGGAATAATGTTCCCTCATGAACAGTAGGCATTCCTTTTCTCCAGATTTAACTGTGCCCCCTCTGCCTGGAGCAGACTTCAAGGTAACCCTGTTTATAAAGAGCCATCTTTCACATTAGTCCGCAGTTGGACCATTGCAGTAATGGGCCGACTGGAGAGCAGCTGTCCCGAGATAACCATCTCCCAGAGATAACTACCGGTCAAAGTCAACAGCGAGATATGGACGGCCTTCTCCTTCAGCTTATTGCTCACTTACTGGGAACAAGTTACCACATCAGAGTAGCAATCAAATGAAATTATCATCATATCTCGCTGGCGAATTTGTCTGGCAACCCGTTTACTTCGCACATACATCCACCAGCTTCGCGTTTATTTTACAAGAGCTTGTACCGTTCCTCGTCAGAGGACGATGGGTAAAAACGTTAATTTCACTGCGTTTCTTCTCTGTCAGAGTGTGCTGCTGTTAAGTTGAATTAGTGACAGGGCATTCGCCCCCTCAGTCCTGTTCCGTCATTCTCTATGATCACAGGGGACTGTGATCTCAGCGACTCATCCCTGCGACAGTCTGCAACATCACTCTCCCTTGCCTGTCAAAAATCTCTCCGCTGCGGAATTAAGCTCACTGAAAATAATCCCTGCTTCTCGTTTCCTTTGAGGAAGAGAATTCCAAACACACACAAGTTACACCACATAGAGTGTGGAATTAGTAAAAGGACATTCACTCCCTCATCCTGTTCCGCCATTCTCTATGATCACAGCTGGACTAAGAACTCAGAGACACGTCCCTGCGACCGCCTGTAACACTTCACTCCCTTGCCTGTCCAGAATCTCTGCCCTGCGGAAGTTAAAACATTGAAAACACCAAACTCTGCTCCTCATTTCCATTGAAAATTGTTCCACCTCATAAAAATAACCTCATCTGTCTTCACCTGTTTCAGCTTCCCCTGGAACAACAACTGATAGTATTGATACGGTAGAAAAACTAGAAATAATTCCCGTGACAAGTGGGCTTATTGAAACACCATAACACAGCCCAGTACAGTCTCTGTTCTTACCCGGTGCTGGACTCCTGAGTCTGGTTTCAGTGAATCCGAGCATCTGAATTTTCTGTCCCTAACAGTAAGTGAACACACCCTGAGCAATGTTCAGTTGATATCACGCTCATAAACCTGAACTTCAGTCTATTCAGCATGTAACACCGCACCTCGCTCCACAACGCTTGCCGTGAAAAACGCAAAAACTAGTTTCTAACATGTGGTTCGAGCCAAAAGTACGACTTCACTGCCCGATGCTATGATTACCGTTCTCTCGAAAATTTGATCTGCTCCAGGGAGGGAGCACTACCCGTATCCTGGTTCGGTTCTGTTGGTGTTGTCCCTTTGATTTATTGTTCACCTTGGGAGCAGTTTATTGCCGGATTATAAACTCCAGCTCAGGACAAAGATCGCTGTGGGTTTATTGCACAGAGAGAGCAGAAGGAAGGGGGATTGTAAAATATTATGCGTTTGGAGTCATTTTTATATTTGGTTTATTTTTGAACACTGGGCATTCCCTAAGTCTGCCCCAGCTGCCTGGAGCTGACTTGAAGCTCAGCCTGTTCAGAAAGAACCAGTTTTAACAGAAGTCCACAGTTGGTCCATTACAATAATGGGCCGATTGTGGAGCAACTGTGCCGAGATAACCATCTCCCAGAGATAACAACCGGTCAAAGTCAACAGCGAGATAAGAACGCCCTTCTCCTTCAGATTATTGCTCACTTACTGGAAACAAGTTACCATGGCAAAGTAGAATTATATGAAATTATGATCATATCCCGCCGGCCAATTTGGCAGGCATTGCCTTATTTTACAAATACATCTACCGTTCCTCGTCTGAGATCGAAGGAAAAACATCAATTGTTAAATACACTGGGTCTCTTATTTGTCAGAATGTGCTACTGGTCTATTGATGTAGTAACAGGACATTCGTCCCCTCAGTCCTGTTCCGCCATTCTCTATGATCACACTGGACCGTGATCTCAGTGACACATCCCTGCGACCGGCTGCAACATTTCACTCCGTTGCCTGTCAAGGATCTGTGCGCTGCCGAATGAACCACATTGACAGGAAACTCTTCTTCTCTTTTCCTCTGAGGAAAAGTGACACTAGTTCCACCTCAGTGGAAAAAAAACAGTTTCCCCTTACAGCAGCAAACATGTTCCCCACATTCCTGTTCAGAATCCAGGTGATGTTCGATGTCCCCAGCATAAGCTTAATTCATTTATGTAACCACCAGCGGATAAAATCTCCTCACTTTCATCTAAATGACAGCGAATACAATCAACTTCCCGTCTTTATCGTGTTCCAGCGAACACAGAGTAGAGGTCAGCATTGAAGCCGACTGGTAACAGCAGCAGATGCTCCCGGACATGCACTCAGTGGCCACATTATTAGGTACAGGAGGTACATGGTAAAGCGCCCACTGAGTGTAGAATTTGCTATTTTGGTCTACGGCCAGTAAGAATTATCACATTATTTGTTAATATAAATATCACCGTCAGATCTACCTCGTCTTCGCTGAAGAAACACATACAGAATAATCGAGCTCGCAGATACTTAAAGCCGCGCGATTTCAGTGGTAATATTGATATGGTAGAAATATTAGAAGTACTGCCGTTACAAGTAGGATTATTAAAACACCATAACATTGCCGGATACAGTCCATGTTCCTACCTGATGCAGGACTCCTAGGTCTAGTTTCAATGAATCCGAGTATCTGAATTTTATGTCCCTACCAGTAAGTGAACACACCCTGAGCAAAGTTCAGTTGATAACACGCTCATAAACCTGAACTTCAGTCTATTCAGCATGTAACGCCACACCTTGTTCCACAACGCTTGTGTTAAACCACACAAAGACTCACCTTGCTTGAATGAGTTTTTCTAACTTGTGGTCCGAACTAGAATTAATACTTCAGTGCGCGACATTTTACCACCTCCAGAGAGGAATCATAACCCGCATCCTGGTTGCGTTCGGTTGGTGCCGTCGCTTTGAGTTATTGCTCAACTTGGGACCAGTTTATTGTCAGATTATAAACTCCAGCGACAGCTCAGGGCAAAGATCGCTGTGGGTTTATTGCACAGAGTGAGCAGAAGGAAGGGCGCTCTCAACTCTGATGAAATATTATGCATTTGGAATAATGTCAGATGTGGATTTGCCAGTGTTACGAAGGTTGAACAGTTCTGATGGGCAGAAGGGTGCAGAGTTGCCCATCTCCCCCCTCCCCACCCCGCCTTTTGGAAAATCACAAACCGTTACTGTTGCTATGCTGCTAATGAGAGAGAGAATGTAAGAGAAAACATGCTGGAATTGGAACATCTGCTACAGATAAGAGAGAGAGATAAAGCAGGGGAGTGAGACTTGTTGATCCACCATATTCTGACTTCTGAAAGACTTATGGCTTCTGAGAGGGTTGTTCACCTTGTACCATTCTGTTCATTAAAATTCCTCAGTGGACAGCTGGAGTGGGCTGGTTTGATGGACACAGTCATTCAAAATTGATGTATAACTGAAACCCCGTGAGAAGGGATAAAAGTGAGGTCTGGGGAGACTCCCTTCAGGCACACCAGGAACACACTATTGAGCACTGCTTGAATGTTGGAACCCACGTGAAGGTGTGGGGCATCGGGACCGAACAAAGGATCGGTCAGTTTAACTCACAGTGTTATAGCAGGGCTGGTGGGGGCTCGTGTGTGTGCCCACTCATGCCAGAGTGACAAGTCCACCACAGAATGACAGAGGGGTCATACCTGAATGGCCACAACACATCGACGGATCAAGAACGTAAAGGAAGGTTTGCCTGCCTGTAGCTGTTACATCTTGCTCTCTCTCTCTCTCTCTCTCTCTCTCTCTCTCTCTCTCTCTCTCTCTCTCTCTCTCTCCCCCTCTCTCTCTCTCTCTCTCTCTCTCTCTCTCTCTCTCTCTCTCTCTCTCTCTCTCTCTCTCTCTCTCTCTCTCTCACACACTCTCTCTCTCCAACAATTATAACACAACGACCAACATCTTCCTCAGCAAGTATGAACTGAACTGTACGTTATATTCACATATGACAATCCATTATCCACTAGACATTGATAGAGCTTGTTTATTATTGCTGATTATTATACCCACACTTTTCGGTTTAGTATTGCTAACGTGTATTATCTATATATTTGCATTATTGATATTGATCTGTGTATTTTACTAATAAACACTGTTTGAAAATAGTACCACCAGACTCCAACGGATACTTCTTTCTCTGCTGGTTAGACACCCAGTTACGGGGTACATAACCAAATTGGGGGCTCGTCCGGGATTTGATTCTTAAATTAAGAGTTACCAGAAAGGCAGTAGAGACGGTAGAGAAAGTCCACGGGCTAAGGTAGAGAATAAGCTGGGAGCTAGTGGTAAAGATAAGGAGGAGGACAAGCAAGCTGGCAGGAAGGTTCCTGGCTTGACCTGTTATAATTGTGGAAAGTTTGGTCATATTGCATCTCAGTGCTTTGCTCCGAAAAAGGAGACAGGAAAAGGGAAAACAGCAATCCCTACAGGATGCATTGAGTCGATCAGCAGATCAACGAGGAAGGCAAATGTAGATAGAGTACCAGAGGGCCGTCAGAAATTTATTTTGGAAGGGACGGTGTCTGTGAAAGAAGGAGAAACCCCAGTTCCAGTGAGAATCTGGAGGGATACTGGGGATGACCAGTCATTGATCCTAAGTAAGGTGCTGGATTTCGGTCCTGAAACTGGAGAGGTGGTATTTAGAGGCATAGGAAAAGAGACAGAAGCTGTAGCTTTGCACAGGATCATTTTACAATGTGATCTGCTATTTGGACCTGTTGAAGTAGTAGTGCGGGCAGAATTACCGAGAGACGGCGTGGACGTCCTTCTTGGTAGTGATTTAACAGGTGGTGACGTGTGTTCAGCAGTGAAGCTGACAAGTAAGCCTGTGAGTGCTGAGGACCCGGCCCTAAATTCTAAGAGCTATCCCGCATGCGCAATCACTCGCAGCATGTCGAGAAAGGCGGCTGAGAAAGAAGACAGTTTAAATGAGTCCACTGTTGATTTGGCTGAGACGTTTTTACCGACCCTGTATCTAGAGGGGTTAGGGGATGGTAAAGAGGAGAATAGGGAGGTGAAAGAAGGTAAAGGAGATGAGGTAGATTTAACCTTAGCCAAGAGGGAATTTATACAGGCACAGAGTAAGGATGAGAAACAGATGAGGCAGTTAGAAGGTCCAGGGTTGGACACGGATGATCTGTCTGCCTTGACAGAACTGTTTGAAGAAGTGGAAAAATTTAAATATGTTCCCGATAATGATGTTAGGGCAGTACTAGATGAAAAGGATGCCATTACCTTGATGGGAGTCTGCTGGGTTAGCAGATGGAGTTGTTTTAACCGGCAGGGTTGAGTTTACTCCGAAGGGGAGTTGCCCAGAGAGTGAATGGGAGGATCAGGGGAACTTAGAGTTTGAAAATGGGACTGGTATTGGAAGCCTAGAAGAGGCAGATATCCCGTTTGCTTGTGTTCAGGTTGTTGAAGTGAGTCACAGTTATGGTGGAGTCACAGGATACAGAACCTCGTATTGAAGCTCAGAAAAAGTCTGAGATATCTGATTTAGTTGAATAGGAATGCAGACATTTTGGGTGAGATGGACTTGGTTTAGTGAAGAAAGGGTTAACCTTGGTACCAGTGGAAAGTGAGAATTCTCAGTTGTTTGTATTAAAAGGTGTGTTAAAAGTTAGTGAGGAGATGAAAGATGGTGATGTGAATATTATTGAAGGAGAAGGGAAAGGTGTTGTTCCTAAATTGAATAAAGAAAATTTAAACTGTGGATTGGTTTTAGAAGCAGTAACCAGGCTGAAGGAAAAATGGCTTGTTAACAAGATGCCTGTGAATCAATTACAGTTTGTTTTGGAATTTAAAGGTAAACAACTGCCTGATGTTATTCAAGGAGGTGATTGGGAGAGACAGAACCAAAAGTGTTGTTTTGACAAAGAGGGATTTTAAATTGGAAATTAATAGAATGAAGGGTCCTGAAGATAGAATTAATGACTTGCTCAAAAATAAAGAATTGTGTGGAAGTTCAGAGAATGGGCTAAGTTTGGAAAATATTGGTGATAAGATAACTCCTATGAAAGGAGTATTCCACACTGGTGAGCAAGCTAACCATGTGAGAGTTAAGTGGCAAAGATTGTACAGGTGCCACGTTGAATGGCAGGATCTGGTTTGGAGGGAATTTGACAAAGCATGTGAATAATCAAGACAACACCATGGAAGATTGACTGTTGGGTTTGAAAGTAAAATAGAGATTGGTATTTGCACAAATTTCTGTAATGTACCACAGTATACTTCACATTTTGTGCTAGGATCACAGCCCTTTGGTAATTTGTTTTTACTGACGAAAAGAAAGGAGGTGTGCGGTTGTTGGATTGGAGTCTGATGCTACAGGAGTTAGATGTTGAGATACAACATATTAAAGGTGATGCTAAGTTGAATGTATAATTGTATTACCTTTGTAGTTAAGAACACTTCTGTATTTTTGTTAAACTCTGTAATCCTGTAAGACGCTGTATTAGATAATTTATACCTTAGTGAAAATTATCAGAATGATGGGGGTGTTACGAAGGATGAACAGCTCCGATGAGAAGAAGGGTGCAGAGCTGCCCATGACCCTCGCCCCCCTTTGGAGAATCACAAACCGTTGCTGTTGATATGCTGCTAATGAGAGAGAGAGATGTAAGAGAAAGCATGCTGGAATTGGAACATCTGCTGCAGATAAGAGAGAGACAAAGCAGGGGAGTGAGACTTGTTGATCCACCATATTATGACTTCTGAAAGACTTATGTCTTCTGAGAGGGTTGTTCACCTTGTACCATTCTGTTCATTAAAATTCCTCAGTGGACAGCCGGAGTGGGCTGGTTTGATGGACACAGCCATTCAAAATTGATGGACAACTGAGACTCTATGAGTAGGGATACAAGTGAGGTCTGGGGAGACACCCTTCAGAAACACAACTATTGAGCACTGCTTGTTGGAAGGTGTAGGGGTTCGGAAACCGAACAAAGGGATCGGTCAGTTTAACTCACGGTGCTATAGCAGGGCCGATGGGGGCTTGTGTGTGTGTCAACTCATGCCAGAGTGACGATTCCACCACAGAAGAACGGTCTAGCTGAAGAACAGAGAGGTCATACCTGTATGGCCACAACACATCGACGGATCAGGAACGTAAAGGAAGTGTGCCTGCCTGCAGCTGTTACATCTTGCTCTCTCTCTCTCTCTCCAACAATTAGAACACAACGACCAACATCTACCTCAGCACGTATGAACTGAACTGTACGGTATATTCACATATGACATTTCATTATCCCCTAGACATTGATAGAGCTTGTTTATTATTGATTATTATTATACCCACACTTTTTGGTTTAGTATTGCTAACGTGTATTATCTATATATTTGCATTGTTGATATTGATTTGTGCATTTTACTAATAAAATAACTGCTGGTTAGACACCCAGTTACGGGGTACGTGACAAATTGGGGGCTCGTCCGGTATCTGATTACCGAATTGTTGGTCCAGTGAATTATGCTGTAAGGTGACAGTATCTTAAACAGCCATGCGCTCCAAAGCCAGGGTGCAGAACAGCGTCACTGAAAGCCGAACATGGGATTTGGACGGGGTACAGCCGCGGTAAACCCCGAACGGACGCTCAGTGGCCACATGATTTGGTACGGGAAGTAGATAAGAATTGCCCAGTAAGTGTAGACGTCCACAGTTTTAACAACTGCCAGTGAGATTTACTACAGGATTTTTCAATTTTAAATATCATTGCCAGATATACACCGACTATCCTCACAAAATTACACAGAATAAAAAAAAAACACGCATCCGTAAATTCAGGCAATTTTCTGGACAATATTGAACTGGTGGAAAGTCTAGAAACACTATGATGACAAGTGGGGTAATAAAACACCATAGCAACACGATTTTACCATGTTAAAATATCCCATGACTACCGTAACGTTGTCCCTTTAACATACATTTTCTATCTCCCGTTGTAATTTTCAGACCATGTCATTACTACTGTGTGGGATTCTGTATATAATCCCTATCAGAGTCTTTGTACCCTTGCAGTTTCCTAGTTCTATCCACAATGATTCAAAACCTTCCTACCCTAGGTCACCTCTTTCGAATGATTAGATTTCATTTCCACCAAGAGTCACTCCACCCTTTCTGCCGACCTGTCTGTCCTTTCCATACAGTGTGTATCATTTGATGTTAAACTCCCAGCTAAAATATTCTTTCAGCCACGATTCAGTGACGCCCACAATCTCATGCATGCCAATCTGTCAATATGCTGCATCCGTCTATTATTCCCCGTACTGCTCGCATTCAACCGTCACACCGTCAGTCTCGTACTCTCCCTTTCCCATTCTGTCTGCCTTTTACATTACAACTCATCCCATTGGCTGCAATTCTGCCTTATCATCAGCCTCCCCTTTCTAGCAGAATCACTGCAATCTGCCTCTGTTTATGAACCAACTACCCCATTCTCAGCATTATATCTCCAGTACCCACCCCCCTGCAAAATTAGCCCTCCTGAGTTGTTCTGGAAAACCTGCCCGCCCGCAAGGATCTTGGTTCCCCTGGGATTCTGGTGTAACTCATCCCTTTTGTACCGGTCACACCTTGCCCAGCCGAGATCCCAATCGTCCATATATCTGAACCTCTGCCTCCTGCACCAGTTCCTCAGCCACTGCAAAATCATTCCATTCTTGTCCTCGCTGGCACATGGCATTCCATCAATTCACAGATTACTACCCTGTAGATCCTGTTTCTCAGCTTTCTACCGAGCTTCCTATAATATCTCCCAGGAACCCCTTCATTTTTCCTGCCCACGTCATTGGTGCCAGTATGCACCAAGGCATCTATCTGGCTGCTCACCCTGCCCCCCCCATGGAATGCCATGTACCCGATCTGAGACATCCCTGACACTGTCACCTGGGAGGCAAAATAATTCCAGAATCTCGTCTCTGTTTCTCTGACTATGGAATCTTTTATACACACGGTAGACCTCTTCATTTCTGTTCCCTTCCGAGCCAGAGACAACAGAGGTTGTGCTTCCAGCTGATAGGTCATCCCTCTCACTCGGTGTATACTTAGAGTGGTATATTTACTTTTTCAGGGGCACGTCCACGGGGCTTGTCTGCACTGCCTGATCGCCTCACGGTACAATTCCCCTGACGAGGTGAATTCAGTTTTTCTGTGCTCCACATTACCATTTCCATGATGCCTGTGTGTCGCCGATAAAACAGTTTCAGCTGCTCTTTCAGCCTCAATATCCCGTCTGCGACAGGGAAATGCGATACAGTGCCGTGTTCAAATGTATTTGCTCTTCGCGATTAATATGCACAGATTCCAGGATTTTATGTTCCCTTAAGATTAACCCACCCTTGTCATCACGACAGTGTTTAGTTCACGGTCTGGTCTGCGGCATCCAGTTGTGGGAAACAGGGGTTATGAATAAATAGATCCAGATCTCATTCTTGAGAACACCCGAGATGGGGGTGAGTGGATTGTCTAATTCGGAAATAAACTCAGTGGTAATTTTTTGAAGTGCACCTGTACACCAGCTCGATAATTCTGATCAATAAATCACGTGACACCAGCTCAGTTACTTTATGAAAATCATGCAGGAGATCCAGGTGTTGTTCAGAACAAACATCAGATTGGGGAAGAATGTGATCTCAGTGACTTTGACAGCGGAATGATTGTTGGTTCCAGACGGAGTTGTGTGAATATCTCTGGGATTGTCACGCACAACTGTCTCGTTTATAGACAATAGTGCGAAATACAAACAGCAAACATCCGGTGAGTGTCAGTGATGGACGGGAAAACGCCATGTGTATGAGAGAGACCGGGGGGGGGGGAGAATGGCCAGACTGATTCAAGCTGCCGGGAAGGCAACAGGAAGTCTAATAAGCACAGGTTGCAACAGCGAAAGCGGCCAGTTAGTGAGTGAGCCAGTGAAGGAGTGGAGCTTTGAGGCTTTGACTCGAGAGGCTTCGACAAGAAGAGGCGGTGAACGAGCTTGTTCCCAGTTAGTCTTTACAATGCCTCCTGAGACAGTGATGCGGTAGTCTTGGGGGAACTCCCCTCTCCCGCAGAGTCACATCTGCCAGAAGTGTATGCGGCTGGGCGATCTGGAAGACCGTGTGAGGAGTCTGGAGCAGCAGCTGGATGACCTTCGCCACATAAGGGAGAATGAGGCAGACATAGATGAGAGCTACAGGGAGGTAGTCACTCCTAGGCTGCAGGAAACAGGTCGTTGGGTGACAGTCCGAGGGGGGAAAGCGAAGGAGAGTAGACAGGTAGTGCAGAGCACCTCTGTAGCCATTCCCCTGAATAATAAGTTTACCGTCCTGGATACGGTTGGTGAGGACGTCCGACCAGGTGTGAGCCACGGTGGCAGGGCCTCTGGCACTGAGTCTGACCCTGTGGTGTAGAAGGGTGGGATGGAGTGGAGGAGAGCTGTCGTCATTGGAGACTCCATAGTCAGGGGAGAAGACAAGAGATATTGTGGATGTGAGTAGGACACCCGCATGTTTTGTTGCCTTCCTGGTGCCAGGGTCTGGGATGTCTTTGCTCGTGTGCATGACATTCTGGTATGAGAGGGAAAATAACCAGAAGATTACCTGACTGGAAGACCTCAGTACATGCGCTTGCAACACTTTTGTGTCAGACAGAGTGGTTAGCAGCACAGGGGACTGTCCTGTCTCCCTTTCTCTTCACCATCTACACCGCGGACTTCAACTACTGCACAGAGTCTTGCCACCTTCAAAAGTTTTCTGATGAGTCTGCCACAGTTGTATGCATCAACAAGGGAGGTGAGGCGGAGTACAGGGCTGCGGTGGGAAACTTTGTTTCATGGTACGAGCAGAATCATCTGCAGCTTAATGTGAAAAAGACTAAGGAGCTGGTGGTGGACATGAGGAGGGCTAAGGCACCGGTGACCCCTGTTTCCATCCAAGGGTCAGTGTGGACATGGTGGAGGATTACAAATACCTAGCGATACGAATGGACTATAAACAGGACTGGTCAAAGAACACAGGCTGTCTACAAGAAGGGTCTGAGCGTCGCTACTTGCTGAGGAGACTGAGGACCTTTAACATCTGCCGGACGATGCTGAGGATGTTCTACGAGTCTGTGGTGGCCAGTGCTATCATGTTTGCTGTTGTGTGCTGGGGCAACAGGCTGAGTGTAGCAGACACCAACAGAATCAACATTCATTCGTAAGGCCAGTGATGTTATGAGGGCCAAACTGGACTCTCTGATGGTGGTGTCTGAAAAGAGGATGCTGTCCAAGTTGCATGCCATCTTGGACAATGTCTCCCATCCACTCCATAATGTACTGGTTAGGCACAGGAGTACATTCAGCCAGAGACTCATTCCACCGAGATGTAACACTGAGTATCATAGGAAGCCATTCCTGCCTGTGGCCATCAAACTTTGCAACTCCTCCCTCGAAGTGTCAGACACCCTGAGCCACTAGGCTGGTCCTCGACTTATTTCCACTTGGCATAATTACTATTATTATTTAATTATGTATGGTTTTATATTGATATATTTCTACACTGTTCTTTCTTGGTGCGAGCGTAACAAAACCCAATTTCCTTCGGAATCAATAAAGTATGTCTGTCTGTCTGTCAAGTCATGATACATGTTGGTACCAATGACGTAGGCAGGAAGAGGGATGAGGTCCTGAAGTGTGAGTTTCGGGAACTAGGCAGAAGGCCGAAGAACAGGACCTCCAGGGTGGGCGTTCTCAGGATTGCTGTCAGTGCTACGTGATAGTGATGGTAAGAAATGGATGAGTTGAATGCGTGGCTGAGGAGTTGGTGCAGGGGGCAGGGTTTTAGATTTTTGGATCATTGGGATCGCTTCTGGGGGAGGCGGGACCTGTACAGATTGGATGGGTTGCACTGGAACTCGAGGGGGAGCAATATCCTTGCAGGTAGGTTTGCTAGCAATGTTCGGGAGGGTTTAATATAAATTGCAATGGGGTTGGAACCCGGAGCGACAGAGCAGTGAAAGAAGTGCATGGAGTAAAGCCAGATCTAACATTTAGAGAGGCTTTCAGGAAAGATAAGCAGAATAAAAGGTGTAAAGGTAGTAAGGTAGAAGGGCTAAACTGATGGTGGTACTTTCATGCAAGAAGCATCAGTAACAAACGTGATGAACTGAGAGCTTGGATACATACATAGAATTATGATGTAGTGTGCATTACAGAGACTTAGTTGGCACCAGGGCAGGAATGGATGGGTGGCATTACTGGTCAGGGGTAAAATTACAGCTACAGAGAGGGTGGCAAATGTAGCAGGATCCCGTTTTGAGTCGGTATGGATGGAAGTCAGGAACAGCAAGGAAGCAGTTACTCTATTGGGGGTATTCCTTAGGCCTCCTGGTAGCAGCAGAGATACCGAGCAGCAGATTGGG
Organism: Hypanus sabinus; assembly: GCF_030144855.1. Classification (NCBI taxonomy): domain Eukaryota; kingdom Metazoa; phylum Chordata; class Chondrichthyes; order Myliobatiformes; family Dasyatidae; genus Hypanus; species Hypanus sabinus. Next base: position 52,546 of record NW_026779315.1, on the reverse strand, counting down.
AGGCAGATTTTGGAAAGATTCAAAAATAACAGGGTGGTTATCATGGGTGACTTTAACTTCCCTAATACTGATTGGCACCTGATTAGTTCCGAGGGTTTCGATGGGGCAGAGTTTGTTAAGTGTGTCCAGGATGGATTCCTGTCACAGTATGTTGACAGGCCGACTAGGGGGAATGCCATACCAGATCTAGTATTAGGTAACGAACCGGGTCAGGTCAGAGATCTGTCAGTGGGTGAGCATCTGGGGGACAGTGACCACCGCTCACTGATAGCATTATCATGAAAAAGGTTAGAATCAGAGAGGACAGGACAATTTTTAATTGGGGAAGGGCAAATTATGAGGCTATAAGGCTAGAACTGTGGGTGTGAATTGGGATGATGTTTTTGCAGGGAAATGTATTATGGACATGTCGTAGATGTTGAAGGACCTCTTGTGGGATGTTAGGGATAACTTTGTCCCGGTGAGGAAGATAACGAATTATAGGGTGTGTTATGAAGGATGAACAACTCTGATGGGCAGAAGGGTACAGAGTTGCCCATGTTTTCCCCCCTCCCGGGAGAATAACAAACTATTACCACGCTGCTAATGAGAGAGAAAGAGAGACAAAGGGGAAAACAGACTGGGACTGGAACGTTTGCTTCAGATAAGGGAAAGATAACACCGGGAGAGAGAGACTTGTTGTTCCACCATATTATGGCTCCTGAAAGATTTATGGCTCCGGAGAGGGCTGTTTACTTGGTACCATACTGTTCATTAAAAATCCTCAATGGACAGCCGGAGTGGGCTGGTTTGATGCACGAAGCCATTCAAAACTGATTGACATTTGAAACCCCGTGAGTGGGGATAAAAGTGAGGTCTGGGGAGACACCCCTCGGACACACCAGGAGACACATTAGTGAGCACTGCTTGAGTGTTGGAACCCACGAGAAAGTGTGGGGCATCGGGGACCGAACAAAGGATCGGTCAGTTTAACTCAGTGTTTATAGCAGGGCCGGTGGGGGCTTGTGTATGTGTCTGCCCTTGCCTGGGTGATGAGTCCACCCCAGAAGACCGGTCTAGCTGAAGGATAGAGGGGTCATACCTGAATGGCCACAGCACATCGACGGATCAAGAACGTAAAGGAAGGTTTGACTGACTGTAGCTGTCACTATTTCTCTGTCTCTCTCTCTCTGTCTCTCTCTCTCTCTCTCTCTCCCTCTCTCTCTCTCTCTCTCTCTCTCTCTCTCCTCCCCCCTCTCTCTCTCCCCACAATTACAACAAAACCAAACAACAACTACCTCAGCACGTATGAACTGAACTGAACTTTATATTCACATATGACAATTCATTATCCCCTAGATATCGATAGAGCTTGTTTATTGTTGATTAATATTATACCCACACATTTAGGTTTAGTACTGCTAACGTGTATTATCTATACATTTCCATTGTTGATATTGATTTGAATGTTCTACTAATAAACACTGTTTGAAAATAGTACCACCAGACTCCAATGGATTCTTCCATCTTTGCTGGTCAGACACCCAGTTACGTAACAGGTGAAGGAACCAATGAGAGAGAACTTGATGATGATGCATAAAATATGGATGAATTTAAGGTGGGGGTGAAATTAACGTGAATTTAAATATAATCCCCCGCCTTAAATTGAGAGAGAGACAGAGAGACAGAGAGAGAGAGAGAGAGAGAGAGAGAGAGAGAGAGAGAGAGAGAGAGAGAGAGAGAGAGAGAGAGAGAGAGAGAGAGAGAGAGAGAGAGAGAGAGACAGAGAGAGAGACAGAGAGAGAGACAGAGAGAGAGAGAGAGTGCTTTAATTCCTTTCAGTTCCACCCAGAACAGGAACTATTTTGTCGACGTCCCTGTCATGATTCTGCAGGATACTTTATTTCTCATCAAATAACCCACTGGTTTCACCAAACTACTACGGATACAATCAAGTACACTGTTACTTTAAAAAAAACTGCAATGTATGCACCACCCTGTAAACGTAGGACATATCGAATTCTTCTCAATCACTGAAAAAAAAAGCCAAGACCACAGACTTTTCCTCACAGGACAACTCACACGGTGCAGTTGTCTCTCTGTTAAACCTTCTTTTGATCTCCCCCCTACCCACACACTTCTGACGGAAGGGAATCAACACCGCAGACGGTGATCCACAACCAGTCTCAGCAACCGATTCTATAATGGAACCAACACATCTTTATACACCTCCCCGCTCCCCCCCCCCCATAAACTGCAGTGTGAGTAGTTCTCATCATTTCTCTCTCTCCCAGTAGCTACCTACCGAAATGTCATAAAGGGTAGACAGATAGTGTCGATCCCACCTGCGATGGAATGAACAAAGCAAATCCTCAGTTCCCTCGGTCGGGGATCGGTAAAGCCCCGAGTGTGGACGGATCGGCTTCCCGCTGTTGCAAGCGGTAGCCCGGGGACAGTTCCGAGATGCGGGACGCTCGCACCTCCCGATCCTTCGGAGATGATTCGGAGCTGGGTTGAAAGAGCGGCGTTTCCGATAACACCTCCAACTACACCGGTTTCCCGCGGGACATGCACAGGAAGTCGATGTATTCAATTAGCTGAAGGGAATTATTAATCCTTTCAAAAGCGTTTCGCTACAGTTCAATTGCTGAACAACTGAATAAGTTCTCAGTCTCATTTAAGGGGCTAACTGCCTTTGTGATGTTTATATTTCAGTAAAAAAAGCTTCTTACCCGGTACCGCGGCTCCAGATTCTGTTACCACCCTGTCCCGGTAAGGCTGTGTTACGGGTTCAGTAAGTAATGAACACACCCTGGTTAATGTTCAGTCAGCTCCTGGCGATAATCATTAACTAAACCCACAGCGTTATCAGCGATTCTCTCCATGTCCTGTTCCTTAAAACAGGGTGCGTTCTGTCTCCAAACAAGCATCACCATGGAGATGAAATGTGATCTCAGTGATTTTGAGAGTGGAATGTTTGTCGGTGCCAGACAGTGCAGTTTTATAGACAATAGGTGCAGGAGTAGGCCGTTCGGCCCTTCGAGCCCGCACCGCCATTCAATGTGATCATGGCTGATCATCCACAATCATTACCCCGTTCCTGCTTTCTCCCCATATTCCTTGACTCCGCTATTTTTAAGAGCTCTATCTAACTCTTTCTTGAAAGCATCCAGAGAACTGGCCTCCACTGCCTTCTGAGGCAGAGCATTCCACAGATCCACCACGCTCTGGGTGAAAAAGTTTTTCCTCAACTCTGTTCTAAATGGCCTACCCCTTATTCTTAATCTGTGGCCTCTGGTTCTGGGCTCCAGACTGTGCCTGGTTTCAGATCCTCACACAACCGGGACTATTTTGTCCACGTCCCTATCAAACTCCGTGGGATACTTTATGTCTCATCGATGTTTTAAAACCCTTTGCTTTAATCTTAATGACGTCAGCCAGGGAATTCCGTTCATCTGCAATTGATCACATTGGCAGTTTCCATAACTGCACAGGTTACCACGACTTCACGCAAACAATATTCTATAGATACGGGTATTTCATGAAAGAAAGCAAACTTTCACCATCGAGCGTTAGGATGAACAATTAATTTTATTGCATTTCTGGAACATGAGTGAAATCACTGGCAGGCCTTCCTCCTTCAAAGTGACCCACCACGTCAACATAAAGTGAACAGAACGATGACGTCAGCTGGGGGCGCATCACTGACCTCCAGATTAGTTTTTTTTTCTCTTTATGTAATTTCTCGCACTTTAACTGAAACTGGTTGATCTGCATCAAGCCCGTACCTCTCTGACCCTGTAACTCAGTAACTCTTTCTCTGAAGCTTTCCGCTCCTTTTGGATCCTTCTGTGTTCTCCTCCTGACCTCTCTCGCTCGGCGTCAGCTCTTTGCCGGTATTCCAGGACTTCCTGTTGTATCCTCTCTCGCTCGGCTTCTGCTTTATGTTTTCATTCGTTTTCCCTCTCTTATCTTTGCCATTCTGCCTTGACCGTAATAGTTAATTTCTAGCTCTTCCAGAAGTATAGTTGGTGTATTTTAAACGACGTTGTTAGCTTTTAACTGTTAGTCTATTGCGTCCTGATTTGAAAATAAAATACAGCATTAGTTTAATCACAATAGATAGTATAGAGTATGTTTTACACTATTAAGAAAATTGAGTATCATTTAACAACGTAAAAGATAGTTTTATTGAGGGTACTTACAGATCGTTTTGAATCAAAAATTTATGAGTATGCCAATCTCATAAGTATCATTTGTACGTACGATTTCTATCCAATCCATTGAAAAGTTATTAAATTTAATAATGAATAGCTGATATACAAATAGTTTGGGGACCAGGGCGTGAGTAATGTTAAAAATAGCATTCTCAGTCACAGCACAGCCAGAGTTGAAAATATTTATAGAACATTAAAGAGAAGTGAATTTATTCAAGGCCAAGAACTGCACTGGCAGCAGTATGAAGCCATTTGGTAACATTTTTCTAACTGTTTGTCAACATTTATCTCATTTTATTAACTTTACTAATCTTAATAAAACTTAGGGTGATCTTAAATGAATAAGTATTACTTCACAAAATTTGAAGATATTGCTCCTAAAATCGGAGGGAACATTTTTCAAAACTATTTCAGGAATTTATATTGTTAGACTAAAATAGACACTAGAATCAAGGCTGCTTTTTTCCTCACTGGTTAGACTACAACCTGCTTATAAAATTAGCACATTCTTTTTTACTTTTATTCTACTGATAAAACCAAGGATCTTGATTACCATTCTCTAAAGAGCTTTCTTAACATGTCCAGTCATCTTCAATTATTGCTGTACATACATCCTCAGACTTTACTGTTCCTGAATCACTATTAGACTTGTACCATGTGGGTCAAATTGTTGCTCCTCACAGATCAGAAAACAAGATACCTGTGCATCAACTTTGTTCATTACTGACTTATTACAAAACTGTGGTATGGGCTTGAATACTCTAGGACTCAATTCACACCAATGTTAGCAAATAACACATTTCTACGGACAATGCTCCAAAATAAATTACAGAAAAAATAGATTAAATTTACCTGTCAAAGGTAAGATCTTTGCAAGGCAAAAATTTTCTTCAATATGGAATGCTGAAGCATTCTAAACATAAACCTTGGTTTACATTGCACTTCTTACATTCATAAAAAAAAGTTCAGATGTATCAAAATAGCAAGATCTCTAGTTTTCTGTTGAGAACTCAATTAATTTTGATGATCGATGGATAGCTATATTTATAGGAATTTAATATTAGTGCCACATCTCCGATTTAATCATTTGTGGATATGTTCTGCTTTCTAATCCTTTATTGGCAGGGAAGTTAAGATATTGTTATATTGAACAAGAGGACTGACAGTAATCTGTAATGCCATATTGATATTGCTCCCCAGTATGAACACACCTGACCAGTTTTTCTTATCGACCTACATTATTTCAGTTAGGAACCAGTTAGAATGCAGCAAATTTACATTATTCTAGATATACATAGCAAATTGCATTCAAAGTTTCATCCAGTTAATTTTTTTTTGAATGTTTGGCTAAGCAATAACAAGTGACAAAGTTTGTGTTTACTGTTTATAATGGGACTGAAGATTTATGTTCTTCCCATTGTAATCAGGTTAGCTCAATGCAAGCCATGCTATTTCCAGCTTACACAACGGTGTGCATCATATAACCATTTTACTAGCCTACTCTGTGGTAATGTCTGATATAACACTTTCATTGCAGTTTAGAAAGGCATTCTGAGGAGCTTCTGGCTCATTAACTGTTCAATTTTGACGTTATATAGATTGTAAAGGGATGGTAATTGATCATAGCCAATAGCCTTCCATTGTCCTGAGGGTGAAGAGAGAAATATTAGCTGGGCTTTCTGCTCCTGACTGTCATCCAGCAGCATCAGCTGCAAGGTTTGTGTATGCACACGACAGGATAAGGATAAATTGGGTCAGACCTCATGAATGAATAAGCTGCCAATTTTCATTGGCATGGCTCACAGAAGAAAACTGGTGTGAAGCATGTTGGATGGCTGTCCTCAGAAAACATCAGTGCCTCCGTGAGAGGGCTAAGAAGAGAGCCACTTGGAAGTCGGGGAGGAGCCAAAGACTCATCATTTACTAGGAAAGAAATGATGTAATTTTACGACATGTGTTAGACCACTCCACTCTTTTGCAGAACCATATTGATCAAAATTGTAATGTTTCACATTCAGAAGACAAAAGGAACCTTTGATACCCTTTATTTTAAGAAAAAAAAAGTCAGTTCCTCTTTCAATATAAATAAACTAAAGACATCTTGATAGATAGGCTAGTGCCATCTGTAGAGCCAGGGTTAAAACCCATACATAATTTTGTTAAATAAATAAATGGAATGTTTTATTAAGACAACCTGATTAAATGTTTAAAATGTACACAAATTCAAGTACAGAACTTTGCATTTCATCGGGTTAAGAAAACAAATGAAGCAAACTCATTCAACATTTTGTATAATTCTTACCAAGAGGCAAAAGAGGAAAGAAAATGATGTGGTCAAATGCTACAAGTGAACTGATTCAATAAACTGTTCCCAAAGTAAATAGAAGAGCATATCAAATTTCATTCTTTTATTACCTACTCTACTCCCAGGGAAGATCAGAGGTATGGAGGAGAACTAAAAAGAGTTTTGCCATGCTCAACTTGTGAGTTCACAAAGTTCAAAGGCAAAAGTAATGCTTGGCCTATAAAACTGAAGATTTTAATTTATGAGATCAATAGCAAATTCCTCTGAGATAATTGCCTTAATGTTAAAACAGTGTGGAAAGAAAATTGAATAGTTAAGTCTTATTTACTTATTATAACCACACATATTATTTGAAAATATGCATCATTTACTAAAATAACACTACATTATTGAAAATTTAGAGATGGTATTTCTCCAAATGAAAACGCTAAATGGGAATTTATTTCTCCTGGCAGTAATCCTGTCTTCCAAGACTGACGGGAGAGCAGTTCATGGCGTTGAAAATCTGTTTCCTAGGAAATTATCCCTTTACCAAAGGACCATGTGAAAAAGGAAGCAAAATGAACCATAAAACCATCAGACTTAGGGGCAGAATTAGGCCATTCAGCCCATCGAGTGTGCTCTGCCATTTGCTCATGGCTGATTTTTAGCAGTCATGATTGTCCTTCAGTCACACAAACTCAACCCCAATGAACTAAAGTAGATAGAAAAAAACTAAACCAACACCTTGTTATTGGTCCATTGCTCACAGACTACTCTAATGATCATTCATACAAATGTAGAGAAATGGTCAAATGTAAATGAAGTCTCCAGTGTACAACCCCAGTCAACCAGAAGAAACCACAGACCACATAATCCAGAACGTTCTTCAAACAAGAATTGTTTCAATACAAGAATTGTATTGATTATATATTAAAAATAAATTATTTTTGCTGATCTATATCAGCTCTACTTGTGTTTATTTACTGAATCTATTTGCTTTAATGGGTGGATGAAAGTAGAAAACTACTCTGAATGCATGGTCAATTTCCAGGCCAAAAGCTACTTAGGTCTCAATGCAACATTTTGGCTCAACGACCTACATATAGGTTGTTCTGCATTTACTTCAGCCTTTTCAATGGTGATGAAGCTCATAATCATTTATTTGTTCACAGAATCCTTCTTTGCACTCAAGTTAGTTTATCCCATCCCTGGATCCTGCATTCTATCTAGTAACGGCTATTGAAAAAGTTAATACACATCATTTCCAGAACTCTGCAACAGAGGTAAACGAAATAGCAATTTGCATACGAGATTCCTTTTCCTTTGTGAATAGGTATCTGATCTCCAACATAAAAACTGAACCTTCAAAATAAGTATCTTTTGTTTATTTTCTGAAAAGGAACCTCAAGCTATTTCTTTTGTGAGTACTGGTTAGCTCAACACCTGATGTAACTAATTGTTAAGTTATATAGCTCATGCTTAGGTGTTTTCTACTGGAAACTGGTATCCGACAGTTTGTAAAGGACAGCAATTTGCTATTTCAACAGCTTTATTCCTCGAACTTGAATTGTGACTAAGAAACCCAACGATTGTCATCGAGTCATCCAAGAGGCTCAATGCGCTATGGATTCCGGGCTAATCGCCAAGCAGTTGTAAATCATGCAAACGCCAGACAGCACTGGACTTCAGGGTACAACCTGGGCCACCGAAAATGTGAGGTAGCTGTCACAGCACCCATATGGCCTATATTTTCAGCCTTCGGATGGGTGTTTTTCAGGAGAAAAGTAAATGGCCATTTTGAAATTTATGTGACAATTGCTTAGAAAGTATTTGTGGGATGCTGACACCTAGGCATTAGATGACAATTTACAAAATTAACACAAGGACAGATATCATTTATGTTAGCTTCCAATGATTCAAGGAAATAAGAAAAAGATCTGCAATGGATTCAGTAAGGAGTCAACTGCCTGGCCTTTAAGTATCATTACAGTATTACAATGAAAGGACAATACAACAGGTAAATTCGCACCTGTTAGAATTTGGCTATTTTTCTCTACTTAAATTGATCAAAAGGAAATTTTTCAAGTTGGGTTGTAAGCATATGATCTCTCACGATCAACTTTCTGCCTGACATTTTGCACAGATATCTCATAAGGTCACTAATGAAGACCAAAATTCATGTTTTTGACATGATTTAAGAATAATTATTTAATGCACAAATGAACATGTTACTAGGAACTGTACAGCAGACTCAACTTTAAATGCTTGATTCACCACTCTCTTGATTTCCACTATATAAACCTTAAATACTGTATTTCCCTCATGAAGTAGTGTTTTTATTTTCCCCATGTATGAGTTTTAGGTTCTACCAGGACAAAGATAATATCTGTTACTCCTCATTGCAAAAATCTGATTCATAATAGTCTGACTTTTGCTCAGCTGGTAGGGCTTCACAAAATTTCTATTTACTGGCCAAGGAAAACATTAAAGAATAAAGCAAAAGATTTATAGTGAATATTAATACTTAAGTCAATTTCTAACATTTAGTGAATGGAATTTTAATAGGTGTTTTAGAGATCAAATTCTTTCTGTTTTTATTTTGTTAAAAAATGCTTTTCCGTGGCCTTACCTGTCAGAAAACCTGACGAGCTATCAAAATGAACAACATTATGCAAAGGCACACGAGTGAATCTGCAGATGCTGGAAATAATTGATTGATACCTTGAATTCGTGGATTGATACCTGGAATTACGATGTTGCAGTTATTAGTGAAACATGGTTGCAGGAAGGGTGTGATTGGCAACTAAATATTCCTGGATTTAGTTGCTTCAGGTGTGATAGAGTAGGAGGGGCCAGAGGAGGAGGTGTTGCATTGCTTGCCCGAGAAAATCTTATGGCGGTGCTTTGTAAGGATAGGTTAGAGAGCTCCTCTAGGGAGGCTATTTGGGTGGAATTGAGGAATGGGAAAGGTGTAGTAACGCTGATAGGAGTGTTTTATAGGCCACCTAATGTGGAGCGGGAGTTGGAAGAGCAAATGTGTAAGGAGATACCAGATATTTGTAGTAAACACAAGGTGGTGATTGTGGGAGATTTTAATTTTCGACACGTAGATTGGGAAGCTCATTCTTTAAAAGGGCTGGATGTTTTAGGGTTTTTTGAAATGTGTGCAGGATAGTTTTTTGCAACAATACATAGAAGTACCGACTAGAGATGGGGCAGTGTTGGATCTCCTGTTAGGGAATGCGATAGGTCAGCTAACAGATGTATGTGCTGGGCAGCACTTCGGGTCCAGTGATCACAATTAGCATTAGCTTCAATATAATTATGGAGAAGGACAGGACTGGACCTAGATTTGAGATTTTTGATTGGAAAAAGGCTAACTTTGAGGTGATGCGTAGGGATTTAGAGAGAGTGGATTGAGTCAAGTTGTTTTATGGGAAGGTTGTAATAGAGAAATGGAGGTCATTTAAGGGTGAAATTTTGAGGGCGCAGAATCCTTATGTTCCTGTTAGGTTGAAAGGAAAGGTTAAAGGTTTGAAAGCACCATGGTTTTCAAGGGATATTAGAAACTTGGTTCGGAAAAAGAGGGATGACTACAATAGATATAGGCAGCATGGAGTAAAGGAATTGCTCGAGGAGTATAAAGAATGTAAAAGGAATCTTAAGAAAGAGATTAGAAAAGCTAAAAGAAGATACGAGGTTGGTTTGGCAAATAAGGTGAAAGTAAATCCGAAAGGTTTCTACAGTTATATTAAAAGCAGGAGGATAGTGAGGGATAAAATTGGTCCCTTAGAGAATCAGGGTGGTCAGCTATGTGTGGAGCCGAGGGAGATGGGAGAGATTTTGAATGATTTCTTCTCTTCGGTATTAACTAAGGAGAAGAATATTAAATTGTGTAAGGTGTGGGAAACAAGTAAGGAAGTTATGGAACCTATGACAATTAAAGAGGTGGAAGTACTGGCGCTTTTAAGAAATTTAAAAATGGATAAATCTCCGGGTCCTGACGGGATATTCCCCTGGACCTTAAGAAAGGTTTTTGCAGAGATAGCAGGAGCTCTGCCGGAGATCTTTCAGTTGTCATTAGAAATGGGGATTGTGCCGGAGGATTGGCGTATTGCTCATGTGGTTCCATTGTTTAAAAAGGGTTCTAGAAATAAGCCTAGCAATTATAGACCTGTCAGTTTGACATCAGTGGTGGGTAAATTAATGGAAAGTATTCTTAGAGAGAGTATTTATAATTATCTGGATAGATAGGATCTGATTAGGAGTAGCCAGCATGGATTTGTGCGTGAAAGGTCATGTTTGACAAACCTTATTGAATTTTTCGAAGAAGTTACGAGGAATGTTGACGAGGGTAAGGCAGTGGATGTAGTCTATATGGAATTCAGCAAGGCCTTTGACAAAGTTCCACATGGAAGGTTGGTTAAGAAGGTTCAGTCGTTAGGTATTAATGCTGGAGTAATAAAATGGATTCAACAGTGGCTACATGGGAGATGCCAGAGAGTAGTGGTGGATAATTGTTTATCGGGATGGAGGCCAGTGACTAACGGGGTGCATCCGGGATCTGTTTTGGGCCCACTGTTGTTTGTAATATACATAAATGATCTGGATGATGGGGTGGTAAATTGGATGAGTAAGTATGCCGATGATACTAAGGTAGGAGGTGTTGTGGATAATGAGGTGGGTTTTCAAAGCTTGCAGGGAGATTTATGCCGGTTAGAAGAATGGGCTGAACGTTGGCAGATGGAGTTTAATGCTGAGAAGTGTGAGGTTCTACATTTTGGTAGGAATAATCCAAATAGAACATACAGGGTAAATGGTAGGGCATTGAGAAATGCAGAGGAACAGAGAGATCTAGGAATAACAGTGCATAGTTCCCTGAAGGTGGAGTCTCATGTTGATAGGGTGGTGAAGAAGGCTTTTGGAACGCTGGCCTTTATAAATCAAAGCATTGAGTACAGAAGTTGGGATGTAATGTTAGAATTGTACAAGGCATTGGTAAGGCCAAATTTGGAATATTGTGTACAGTTCTGGACACCGAATTATAGGAAAAATATCAATAAATTAGATAGAGTGCAGAGCCGATTTACTAGGATGTTACCTGGGTTTCAGCACTTAAGTTACAGAGAAAGGTTAAACAAGTTAGGTCTCTATTCATTGGAGCGTAGAATGTTGAGGGGGGATTTGATCGAGGTATTTAAAATTTTGAGAGGGATAGATAGAGTTGACGTGAATAGGCTGTTTCCATTGAGAGTAGGGGAGATTCAAACGAGAGGACATGATTTGAAAGTTGGGGGCAGAAGTTTAAGGGAAACACGAGAGGGTATTTCTTTACTGAGAGAGTGAAAGCTGTGTGCGATGAGCTTCCTGTAGAAGTAGTAGAGGCCAGTTCAGTTGTGTCATTTAAGGTAAAATTGGATAGGTATATGGACAGGAAAGGAGTGGAGGGTTATGGGCTGAGTGCGGGTAGGTGGGACTAGGTGAGGTTAAGAGTTCGGCACGGACTAGGAGGGCCGAGATGGCCTGTTTCCGTGCTGTGATTGTTATATGATTATATGTTATATAAATAAAAACACAAAATGCTGGCAGAACTCAGCAGGCCAGACAGCATCTATGGGAGGAGGTAGTGACGACGTTTCGGGCCGAAACCTTTATCAGGAGTGAAGTAACATGGAAGGGTTTTGGCCCGAAACGTCGTCACTACCTCTTCCCATAGATGCTGTCTGGCCTGCTGAGTTCTGCCAGCATTTTGTATTTTAAACATTCTGCAATTTAATCTTTGCTGTTGTTGTGTTAATGAACTGCACCATCATTGCAAATGGAGGAACTATTTTCAGAGACTATCTTGAGCGTGGTATGTAGGAGAATAGTACAACTTGACAATGTGTTGATTTTTCTTTTGTACATGCCAAACAGTAGATGTATTTTGCATCTCTTCTCAAGCCATTATTGATTGTTAACATTTTATGAATGGCCAGATCTTGCTGGGTTTGCCCATCTGCACTTACTTATATTCATTTGGAGATACAGCATGGTAATAGGCCTTTCGGCCTAATGAGTCTGTGTCTCCCAATTGCAACCATGTGACCAATTAACCTACCCACTCACACATCTTTGGAATGTGGCAGGAAACTGGAGCACCCAGAAAAATTCACGTGGTCAGTGGGAAAGAATACAAATTATTTAAAGAGAATGGCAGAATCGAATCATGGTCACTGTGGCTGTAACAATGTTACACTAACAGCTATACTACCGTTCTGCCCCCTTCCCAGGGGTCGTTTCTGGAGGACTGATTTCCATATGCTCCTGCATCATTGAGGTAGGTGATTTATGGAATTATTCTCTTGGCCTCAACAAACTGAACAGAAAAATAACCCTTTCTTTCAAAGTACAACTTACAGTTGCTGAAAACCATTAGACTAGATCCTAGTATTGATTTGTACTTTATTTTAGCAACTGAAAAACGATTTAGAATATGCAAGAGAACAGTCGTCTAATAAATCTTGCATGAGATTATCCAAGACATTGGAACCAAGGCCTATGCAACAAGAAAACAATGAGCAAGCATGACCAATTAGGAGAACATTGTTTTGGTGGTCAATGGGAATAAAGGTAAGGAGGTATGAACATTGCTACTACACTCAGAACAAGAGCTGACCTGATTAGTCAGAAGAGTCATCATCCCATTCAGTCAAATTCAACAAGTACTTCCAGTCGAACTGACAATTTCTAGAATAATCATATGTAGCAACTAGCTAAGATAAGGATCTATAAATAGAATAGTTTAAGCAATTCGTTATAGTTAGTGAGGGTACTGATCCGACTTGCTGAATAAAATTATTCTGCCCCTTTTTTCCCAGTCCTGATGAAGGGTCTTGGCCCAAAGCGTACACTGTTGATTCCATTTCACAAAAGCTGCCTGACTTGCAGAGTTCCTCCAGTATTTTGTGTGTACTGCTCAAGATTTGCAGCACCTGCTGAATCTTTTGTGATTGTATTTGATTACTGGATACAACTTGGCTGCGTTTTGTAAAAGTATAAAGTTGAAATTCTAAAATGGTTAGGTTAGCGAGCTCTCGGCAGTGATTAATACTCAGATGAAGCAGCACAATAGCTCTGTCCTGACACACTCCTTGCAGATGAAAGGCAAAGACTGCGAGTGGAGCTGCAACTTCCGTCAAAGATATCACCACTGATAAAAGTTATTTAAAAGTTATTGTAAAATCTTTAAGTTATTTAAAAATCTTTGTTCACAGCTGCAAGTGAGCGGCGACTGTCCAACTGGTTGAACTTGATTTCAGCGGAAAGGACTCACCCTGTTCTGAACCATGCGTGGGTGTTGGAATCTGTCCAACATACAGGGCGGATGCTAGCACGGAGATAATGAGCTCTGAGTTTCACAGAAAAACAACGGGCTCTTCCTATACTTAAGAAGAAATGCTGATGCTGAAACCCAAAGCAACACACGGGAAACTCTGAAGAAATACAGAATACCAGATAGTTGACGTGTCGGGCCGAGACCCTTGATCAGGAACTAACCCTCAACTCCTAAACCAGCCAAGTATTCCCCTGCTCGTTGTTCGGAATGAAGGTAGAAACAACTACTTGGAAATATACCCACAAGGAAATAGAAGATTGTTATGTTACATACCCCGTAACTGAGTGTCTGACCAGCAGAGAAAGAAGAATCCATCAATCAATTTTAAATGGCTATGTCCATCAAACCAGCCCACACTTGCAGTCCACTGAGGAATGTTAATGAACAGAATGGTATAAGATAAATAACCCTCGCAGAAGTCATAATACGGTAAATCAACGTCTCTCTCCCCTCTCTTATCTGTAGCAGATGTTCTTGCAGGTTTTCTTTTCATCTCTCTCTCTCATGAGCAGCATAGCAACAGTAATGGTTCGTGATTCTCAAAGGGGAGATATGGGCAACCCTGCACCCTATTGTCCATCAGAACTGTTCATCCTTCATAACACCCCCATCCTTCTGGGAATTTTAGGTGAAAATTAACGAATACAGCATATTGCAGAATTACGGAGTTTAACAGAATACGATAGTGGTCTTAACTACAAAAATAATACAGATACACATTCAACTTAGCATCGAGACAAACTGTCAGCAATTATATAGTCACACCCTTTAATATGTTTCATTTTAATATCGAATTCCTGTAGCAACAGACTCCAACTTTGTAATCTCCTATTTTTGTTTTTCATGTTAGCCAAAAATACCAAGGGGTTATGATCAGTATAAACAATTACTGGCCGCTGTGCTGAACAAATATAGACCTCAAAATAATGTATCGCCAAGATAAGTGCTAACAATTCTTTTTCCACAGTAGAGTAATTTCTCTGGTGCACATTGAACTTTCGAGAAAAATACGCTACTGGGTGATCCACTCCATCCCCTGCTTTCTGCAGTAGGACTGCCCCTGCAGCCTCATCACTTGCATCGGTCGCCAGGGAGAAAGGTTTCAAAACGTCAGGTGCTCATTCCGAGTGTCACAGCAAACCACCACATCGTCAATATAAGCCCTTGTATTTGGTAACTCTCTAATCACTGCAACGATCATTCTCTGAAATGTCCCAGGTGTCACTGCAAACCACCACATCGTCAACATAAGCCCTTGTATTTGGTAACTCTCTAATCACTGCAACGATCATTCTCTGAAATGTCCCAAGTGTCACTCCAAATCACCATATCGTCAATATAAGCCCTTGTATTTGGTAACTCTCTAATCACTGCAACGATCATTCTCTGAAATGTCCCAAGTGTCACTCCAAACCACCACATCGTCAATATAAGCCCTTGTATTTGGTAACTCTCTAATCACTGCAACGATCATTCTCTGAAAGGTCCCCGGGGCATTTTTCATTCCAAACGGGAACACATTGTATTCATAGAACCCGGATGGGGTGACAACATTCTCGAGCCCTGTCCGTTAAAGGAACGCACAACAAGCTTTCGGACTAGACCATTTCTCTTTAAGTAGGGTTAAAGGTCCTCTGGGCCTGCGACCAAAAACAAGCTCAAACGGACCGAACCCCAGAGATTCCTGAACCGGATCCCTCACTGCAAATAACAGAAGTGGTAATGCATCATCCCAGTCTCCAGTGTTTTCCTGACAGTAAGTTTTGATCATGGTCTTTAAAGTAGCGTGGAATCTTTCCAACGCTCCTTGAGATTCCGGATGGTATGAAGAGGCTAAAATTTGTTTAACTCCCATCTGTGTCAACATTTGCTGAAATGCTCTGGATGTAAATGTACTCCCCTGATCCGACTGTACTTCCTTAGGTAGCCCAACTGTGGTGAAGAATTTAATGAGGGCCTTCACCACCGCAGGCGTCCTAATGTTCTCCAGGGGCACAGCCTCTGGAAATCGTGTAGCAGCACACATCATGGTCATGACGTACTGCCGCCCACTCGCAGTTCTGGGCAAAGGACCCACAAAATCCACAATGATTCGGGAAAAGGGCTCCTCAAAAGCGGGTATCAGTCTGAAAGGAGACTTAGGGATAACCAGTTTGGCTTTCCTACCACCTGACACGTATGGCACCTTTTACAATAGTCAGCTATATCCTTCCTCATATTTGGCCAGTAAAAATCTTTCATAACTCTATGCACTGTCTTCCTTACTCCCAAATGTCACCCAGAGGTTCCTTGTGAGCCAGGTTTAAAATTTCATCCCGATACACCTACGGAACCATCACCTGGTGTACCACCGCGCAGTCCTCATCGACTGGCACCGTGGTCGGCCTCCACTTCCTCATCAACACTCCGTCCTTCAGGTAGTCACCCTCTGGTTCTTTATCCAGTTCTGACTCAGAAAGAACTGACTCTCTCAATGCCACAAGCTCCTCGTCACGTCCCTGCTCTTTTATAAATTCTCTCCTTTCTAAGGCTAAGTCTACATCCTCTCCTTTCCTCTCTTTCACCTCCCTATTCTCCGCTTTACCATCCCACAACCCCTCTTGGTACAGAGTCGGTAAAAACGTCTCAGCCAAATCAACACTGGACTCATTTAAACTGTCCTCTTTCTCAGCCGCCTTTCTCGACATGCTGCGAGTGATTGCGCATGCGGGATAGATCTTAGAATCTCTGGGCGGGTTCTCAGCACTCACAGGCTTGCCTGTCAGCTTCACTGCTGAACACACGTCACCACCTGTTAAATCATTACAAGGACGTCCTCGCCGTCTCTCGGTAATTCTCAACGCACCCCGACTTCGACTGGTCCAGATAACAGGTCTCACTTTAAATGATCCTGTGCAAAGGTACAGATTCCTATGTCTCTTAATACTACCTCTCCAGTTTCGGGACCGAAATCCAGCACCTTACTTAGGATCAATGACTGGTCATCCCCAGTATCCCTCCAGATTCTCACTGGAACTGGGGTTTCTCCTTCTTTCACAGACACCTTCCCTTCCGAAATAAATTTCTGACGGCCCTCTCGGACTCTATCTACATTTGCCTTCCTCGTTGATCTGCTGACCGACTCAATGCATCCTGTAGGGACTGCCGTTTACCCTTTTCCCGTCTCCTTCTTCGGAGCAAAGCACTTAGATGCAATATGACCAACCTTTCCACAATTATAACAGGTGAAGCTAGGAACTTTCCTGCAAGCCTGCTTTTGCTCTTCCTTACCTTCACCACTACCTCCCGGCTTATTCTCTGCCTTAGCCGGTGGGCTTTCTCTACCGGCCCTACTGCCTTTCTGGTAACTGTTATTTGGGGGAAACTTTGTCTTGTGGGTTAGGGCATATTCATCTGCTAACCTGACAAATTCCGATATAGACTTATTCTTCTTCTCGTTCAGATACGTCCGGATATTATCCGAAACACAACCTTTAAATTCTTCAATCAGAATTAACTCTCTTAAGCGATAGAAATCCTCCTCCACCATCTCTGCAGCGCACCAACTACCCAAGAGCACACCCTTCTCGTATGCAAACTCTGTAAACTTCTGATTCCACTGTTTCTTTAAATCCCTGAACTTTTGTCTATACGCTTCAGGTACCAGCCCATAGGCCCGAAGGATAGCCTGTTTTACTTCCTCATAACCCTCTGCAGCCCCCTCAGAGAACGCCGCATATGCCCGTTGAACCTTCCCGTTTAATACATTTTGTAACAACGCCACCCACTTATCTCTGAGCCACTTCTGATTCACTGCCACCTTTTCAAAATGCAAGAAGTACCTATCAACATCCATCTCCCCGAACGGATGTACTAACCCAAACTCCCTACTAACATTAAACTTCTCCTCCCGGTCTGCCCCGCTACCCATATGTTGCCATCTCTCCCTCTCGAACTGCCGTTGTTTCTCTGCCTCCTCCCACTCCAGCTTCTTCCTTTCAATTTCCCTGTCTGCTCCCATCTATTTTATTCAAAGTTCATGTTGCCTCTGCCTCTCCTTCTGAGCCAACTCAGCTCTTTCCTCTTCCTTCCGTGCCTCCAACTCAGCTCTTTCTTTCATCCTTTTCGCCAACTCCTTTAGCTGGATCTCATCCTCCATTTTCTTCTTTTCTGCATCCAACCTTAATTTTTTAATCTCTAACTGAGCCGCCCCATCAATTGGTTTCCTCTCAGGAAACAGATCCAATACCAAAGACTTGAACACAGCCTCGGATACACAATGATGGTCTATGGCCTTCTGTATCTCCCACTTTCTCATTGACGACTTCACCTCTGGGAGATGTAATCGTTTCGCAACATTCACCAAGTCTGCCTTTTATGCATCATCTAGCGCCTTCAAAGTCGGCTTTTCTATAATTTTGTCTATTTCCATCTCTGCTGGCTTCCCGTCTGGTTAACCACGCAACCAGATAAGATAAGGGACTTTTAGCCCCGATTCACTGCACCCCCCCCCAATTTAGTAATAAAATGCCGGAGGAGCCCCCAATTTGTTACGTACCCCTTAACTGGGTGTCTAACCAGCAGAGAAAGAAGAATCCGTTGGAGTCTGGTCGTACTATATTCAAAAGTGTTTATTAATAAAATAAACAAATTACTATCAATAACGCAAATATATAGATAATACATGTTAGCAGTCATAAACCTAAAAATGTAGGAATAATAATAAGTAATAATAATCAAGCTCTATCGATGTCTAGGGGATAATGAATTGTCATATATAAGTATAAAGTTCAGTTCAGTTCATACCTGCTGAGTTAGATATTGGTTGTTGTGTTGTAATCGATGGAGAGAGAGAGAGAGAGAGAGAGAGAGAGAGAGAGAGAGAGAGAGAGAGAGAGAGAGAGAGAGCAGTAACAGTTACAGGCAGGCAAACCTTCCTTTACGTTCTTGATCCGTCGTTTCGTCGATGTGGTGGCCATTCAGTTGTGACCCCTCTTTCCTTCAGCTAGACCGTTCTTCTGTGGTGGACTCGTCACTCTGGCATGAGTGGGCACACACACGAGCCCCCACCGGCCCTGCTATAACACTGTGAGTTCAACTGACCGATCTCTTTGTTCAGTCTCCGATGCCCCACACCTTCCCCTGGGTTCCAACACTCAATCAGTGCTCATCTGGTGTGTCTGACGGGTGTCTCCCCAGACCTCACTTTTATCCCTACTCACGGGGTCTCAGTAGTCAATTAATTTTGAATGGCTGTGTCCATCAAACCAGCCCACTCCGGCTGTCCACTGAGGAATTGTAATGATCAGAATGGTGTAAGATAAATAACCCTCTCAAAATCCGTAAGTCTCTCAGAAATCATAATACGGTGAATCAACAAGTCTCACTCCCCTCTCTTATCTCTCTCTTATCTGCAGCAGATGTTCTTGCATGTTTTCATTTCCATCTCTCTCTCTCATGAGCAGCATAGCAACAGTAACGGTTTGTGATTCTCCCGGGGCGGGGGGGAGGGGGGACATGGGCAACTCTGCACCCTTCTGCCCATCAGAGCCGTTCATCCTTCAAAACACCAGCAATACTCTCAAAGCAACCCAGTTCCTCCTCCATCGATCACTTCCCCGCCTTCCAGGTCATGGTGAGTAAAATACCGACAGTTTTGCACATCGATGGAAATAATAGCTTGTTTTCCTATCGTGGCTGGAGCTTTTACTAAGTACATTATTCACACCACGCCCAGGCCCATCTCAACCCACTCTCAAGCATTGAATCAGTTCCGTGTGAATGTAATAAATATTAAACTAGAGGTCAGACAATTCATCCCCCAGCAAGGTTCACATGCACGTGTATGCCACAGACACAAACACACACACACACACACACACACACACACACTCACACACACACACACACTCACACTCACACACACACACACACACACACACAAACACACACACACACACACACACACACACACACACACACACACACACACACACACACACACACCCCGGATGTTCGGATTGAAACCGGTACACGGGAGTTGCACGGCAGACGTCCCACCCACACGGTCAAATATATCATTTCGAACGTGCTGTTAACCCGATGGATTAAGTACAATCAGCGACTTGGTTTGCCACACATGAATGCTGCCAGATGAACCTCCTCCGGGATCGCTGTAAATTTCGAATCCACTTCTCAATTAATCCGAAAGTTATTCGTCCGAACGCACAGCGCCCTGCAGGAGGATCAAACACACTACGCTGGAGGAACTCGGCAGGTCCAGCATCATCTGTGGACGATCACCGCTGTGGGGCGAGACCCTTCACCAGGACTAGAAAGGATGGGGAAAAGTGACCAGAATAAGAATGTGGAGTGAGACGAAGTCGGTCGGTCAGACTGAAAGGCCCGTCATGGTGACGTCAGCGGTGACCGGGTTGTTGTTCAAACCTTGCTAGCGAGCAGTGCCTGAATCTAGTCCGGCCCCCGTGACGCAGCAGGGTCACCAGCCCAGGGCCCTGTAGGCAATTCCAGAGAGTCCAGGAGCAAACAGGGGAATGGGCTGAAAACAATCTTCATTCAGAATAAGAATGTTTTGCATGTTAAACCGGGCAACGCCTCCTCCATCTTTCATGAAGGGAGTGGGTGGCGGTGAAGACTACCTTCTCTCCACAGAGTCCAAAATTTAACTTTGGGGCAAAAGTGATGTTTAATCGCCTTTTCTCCTTTGAATTGGCAGGCGCTGTGGGCTCTGGAGGTGACATCCTGTCCCTGGATGATTAACCGCTTCATTTGCTGGACCGTTCACGCTCTGTGCATCAGATACCAATCTTGCTCTCCCTCCAACCACCCCCCTCCCCCACCACAGCCGATCTTCTTCTCCTTCCTCTGTCCTGATTACCCTTAATTTTGGCAGTCGGATCTTTGCAGAGATAGAAAGGGGGTGAAAATGTTGGTTGAGGTTTCAGAGAGGGTCTGGAATCTCAGAGACGGAGACAGTACCCATCCAAGCGGGTGCACGGAACTCACTGCCAGCGACGGTGACGGAGTCAGATACACTAGGATCTGTTAAGACACTCTTTGGTAGGTTCACGGATCACAGAAAAATAGAGGGCAATGCGGTAGGGAATTTCTCGGCCGTTTCTAGAGTAGGTCAAGTGGTCGCCTCAACATTGTGGGCCGAAAGGCCTGTGGTGCGCTGGAGATTTCTCTGTCTATGTCCTCTGTTTTGTGTTGTTTCCTCAGTTTACAACGCTCCCCGGTTGTTTTATTTCCACACTGACCGACAAGAATATATTGACTGTTCACAGTTGTGAAACACAGGTCGGACTGGACAGACGCAGAGTGATGACGAGATTTGGGGGTGGAGTTTGAAAATTGTTTGGAACCGGAGCGTTCTGGAGCATTGGAGAGGGCGCCGAGGAAGTTCACCAGGATGCTGCCTCGATCGGAGGACCGTGTGCGTTGAAGAGAGTTCGGTTAATCCTGTGTTATCCTCTCCGGGGTGTTGGAAGCCGCCCGGATATCGCTCACAGGTTCCCAGCCGGGGGTCAATGGGCGACTCGGTTAATGACAGAGATCTATGCAGTAAAACAGAATCTCAGGAATCGCTGGCAAAGCCACGATTGGGGAAGTTGCTCGCAAAGTGCTGTCAGGCAGGCAGTTGCCGGCTTCGGACCCCACCAGTGTGAAGGCACGGGAGACGGTTTTCCGAGTGGGGCTTCTCCTTCTCTTTTCTGCCCTTCGGCCTCAGAGCAGCAGATGATGGGTGGGGAGTGAGAGATTAGGAGATTAGGAGGGGCTGGTGGAATAACCCTGGTGAGTAAAGATGATGCAGTTCTGTAAACGTTGCCCACATCGGCCACTGGGTGTCGCTGGTGGTGGAAGGGAACTACTGCAGAGTCGAACTCGACACTGTCTGCGAACAACAGGTAAGAGAGCAAAGGGAAACTGTGGTAATGATTTCCTCATAGTTCCTCAGCAGTTCAATTAAACAATAAACAATACAAACAGAACCCACTTTCTGATACTTTTCTCTCTCTCCGCCACAGGCCAGTTCATGGTAAACAAAATACAGGCTGATTTAAACATCGAAGTAAATAAGAGTTTATTTTTCCATCAGGACCTGAGACTGTACTGATTATAGGATTCACTCAACATCCAAGCCTTCTCAACACACTCAAGTGCTGAATCCGTTCCATGGGACGGCAATGATACTAAACCACAGGACACACAACCCACCCCCCAGCAGTTTCCTCTAACCCGCTCTTCACAAACAGACACACGCGCACTCACACACACACACACACACGCACACGCGCACACACACACACACACACACACACACACACACACACACACACACACACACACACACACACACACACACACACACACACAGAGACACACGCACACGCACACGCGCGACAATCTCCAACATGTTGTCGCTTCTGAAGGATTGAATACTGTCGGGGACCCGGGTGGTTGCAAAAATTGGGTGATGCGGGTTCAAACTCCTCCGCTATCGTTGTAAATCATCGAACACATTTCTGAAAATAATCTGAGAGTTGTTTTCACACGCCCAGCAGTTACACACACACAAAGCTTGAGGGACTCAACAAGTCTTGCAGAATACATGGAAGGACAGTGTTGCAGTCCAAAGCCCTTCACCAAGACTAGACAAGAAATGACAAGAAACCAGCACAGGAAGGTTGGAGGAGGGAAAGCGGGTCAAACTGAAACACCAGTGATCGCGTCTTCAGCAGTAACTAGACTCCTGTTCAAATCCAGCTTACGGGCAGTTTACAAATCTAGTTTCTACTCCGCAGATCAACAGGGTCCCAATACCGGCCCCAGCAGCCAGAAGAGCATCAGACACACTGCAGATGTTCCGGAAAGCGGCTGGGGAAAGGAAATGTCCAGTTTGGGTGTGTTAAAGTACACGTGGAACACTGCCTACCGTCTGGGTGGGAGAACCAGCTGATGGTTTGGGTCCTGGAGATTCGGGATCTCGGACCCGAAACGCAGACTGCGTCTCTCTCCACAGCTGTTGCCTGAACCTGGGTGTCCTTACAGTAATTTGTGCCTATTCGAGGAAGAACTGACAGTCGGAAAGAAATCACTGACAGGAGATCAGAGACCAAAGTGTTCTGCTGTGGCGCAGCTACAGAGTCCCGTGCTCAATCTCTCTCTCTCTCTCCGTCCTCTCTCCCTCCCACTGGACGCTAATAAAGGGTTAATTATTTTGCTATGGATCTGAGTTCGCAGCTGCAGTCGGCTCCATCCTTTGTTGGAAATAAATTTCGTTTCATTTTTCAATCTTTTTATTGATTTTCAAATAAAGAATATACAAATCGAAAGAGGAGTTTAACAAATAAATCATATAAAAGACATATAAACAGCAATATTAAAAACTGGAAGTATATAATAACAAAATCAGATAAGTAATATATTATGCTGTTATATATACAATGGTCAGAGAGAAGTTACAACTCCTCATCGCAATCGTAAAAAAAGATTCCCTTAATGTTTCATGTTTGAAAAGCCTTATCCAAAGTTGATGGTTCAAAAAAGAAATTAGAATAAATATTACTAAAGTAAAAAAATCATTTTATTCAAAGAATCTACGAAATTGAAAGCAATTTTTCAAAGTATGTTTAACAATAGGGT
Source organism: Hypanus sabinus (assembly GCF_030144855.1). Taxonomy (NCBI): domain Eukaryota; kingdom Metazoa; phylum Chordata; class Chondrichthyes; order Myliobatiformes; family Dasyatidae; genus Hypanus; species Hypanus sabinus. The sequence goes on along the minus strand of NW_026779315.1, from coordinate 29,040 downwards.
TAAGAACTTGTCTACCTATTCTGGAGAGCGAAAAGGGCAGAGGAGCTCCTAATAAAGAAGCTAACGAAAACCCCGCTACTGAATTTTCCGCCGGCTGTAACCATGAAGGGCGATCTTGGTCGTCTATATCATAAATCCAGAAAGTAATATAGCGAATATTATTTGCCCGATATTAAAATCTAAAGTTTGGTAAAGCCAATCCTCCATCATTTTTTTTTTATTTTTGCAATAAAACTTTATTCACTCTAGAGCTTTTATTATTCCAAACATAAGACAAAATCAGAGAGTCTATTTTATCAAAAAATGTTTTTGGAACAAAAGAGGTAACTACGTGAAATATATATATAAATTTCGGTAGAATAACCAATGTTATAGCATTTATTCGACCTATCAATGACATCGACCTATACCTACATAGGTCTTCAATTTTTTTGTAATTTTGATACCGTTAAGTAAAATGGTTTTTGGCAAAATTAAAAGGTATTTGATCATAATAATCAGAATAGTTATTAATAGGAAATAATTCACTTTTATGTAGATTAAGTTTATATTCAGAAGAAGTACCAAATTCCATAAATATGGATAATATAGAAGGACTAGATTTCTTAGGAGTTGAAATGTAAACTAATAAATCATCCGTGTATAACGAAACTTTATGTAATTTATCTCCTCTCCTAATACCCTGCACAGAATCGGAATCCCAAAGAGCAATAGCAGGTGGTTCTAAAGCCAAATTAAATAACAAAGGGCTAAGGGGAGAGCCCTGACGAGTACCTCTATATAATCTAAAGTAAGGAGACTTTTGATTATTAGTTAGAACCGCAGCTACCGGGGCATGATAAATCAATTTGATCCAGGAAATAAATCCTGGACCAAAATTGAACCTCTTCAAATCCTGAAATAGATAAGGTCACTTCACCCTATCAAAGGCTTTCTCTGCATCCAAAGATACAATACATTCAGATTCTTTGGCTGAGGGGAAATAAATGATATTTAATAATCTTCGAATATTAAAATGAGGGTATCTATTTTTAATAAATCCTGTGTGATCATTTGAGATAACATTAGGCAAGATACTCTCAAGCCTATTTGCTAGAATCTTAGAGAGGATTTAAAAATCTACATTCCCTAAAGAAATAGGTCTACAGGATAATCATTCCAGTGGGGCTTTCCCTTTTTTTGGAATCAATTAATTTAGTGCTTCATAAAAAGTTTTAGGAAGGTTCCCAGAGGATGTAGAGTCGATAAACGTTTGCTGAAGATGTGGTATAAGCAGTTCATGACAGGTCTTGTAAAATTCCACCGCATAAAGTTCTACCGCCATCTCCTCCTGTTTAATAGGTGCATCTAACAAATCAGCATCTTGAAAGAAATTTGAGGTGTGTTTAACCTTTGCAAAAATATAGTCATAGTAATATTACTATCAGATAATTCCCATTTATAAAGATTAGAATAAAAGTCCATAAATATCTTATTAATTTCATAAGGATCTGAAGTTTCTGTTCTATCTGATCGCTGAATTTTTAAAATCTGTCTTCTGAGCATCCCAGCCTTTAACTGACTCGCTAAAAGTTTGGCAGATTTTTCCCCATGTATATAAAATAAACTTTTAGATTTAAAACTTTGCTGTTCAATGGGAAAGGTCAGAAGCAAATCATACTGTGATTGAAGTTCGACCATTACTTTATATAGGTCTTCAGTAGGTTTAACTGAATACGTTTTATCTATCTGTTTAATTTTATTAATAAGCACTGACAATTCCGCTTCATTTTTCTTTCTCAAGGCTGCTGAATATGAGATTATCTGTCCCCTAAGAAATGATTTCAAGGTGTCCCATATAACCAGATTTGACATTCCTTCAGTTGTATTAAATTCAAAAGATATAGAAATTTGCCCCTTAATAAAATTAACAAAATCTGGATCCTGTAACAAAACAGGGTTCAATCTCCACTGTGAAATTTTCAAAAATTCTATCCGGGAGCTTAAGGGTTAACTTTAAAGGCGTGTGATCAGAAAGCGCAAGGATGTCACACGCACATTCAACAACGGAGTTTAACAGACGTGTATCTAAAAAAAAAGTAATCAATTCGAGAATATTTGTGATGGGCGTGTGAGAAAAAAGAGAAATCTTTATCATTGGGGTGTTTATATCTCCAAATATCGACAAGGCCATATTCTAATAAAAAAGAGTTAATACAAGCTCACGCTTTATTAGGAAGAGACGGATTGGTCGATGAGCCGTCAATCGCCGGATTTAAACAACAATTGAAGACACCACCCATGATCAGCTTATATTCATTGAGATTCGGTAACACAGAAAAAAAAGTTTCTTAAAAAAATCAGAATTATCTACATGAGGTGCGTATACACAGACCGGAGCTACCTTTTGCTGGCAGAATAAACCAGTAACAATTAAATATCTTCCAATCGAATCAGTGGTAGTATTAAGGTGCACAAAAGGGATTCTGGGACCGAGAAATATAGAAACGCCTTTTGTTTACTATCCGACAAAGGCCCTTTCCAGAACCGGAACAATCTGTCCTCATCCTGTTTTTGTATATGATTTTCTTGCGCAAAGATAATATCAGCGTTGAGTGTCTTTAATTTCTTAAAAAATCGTTTTACGCTTAATGGGATGATTGACACCGTTCCAATTCCAAGATATTATATTAATTTTATTAACACCCATGTTTAAAATTGAATTCAATATTATATGAAAGAAATGTTACGCAAGTACAGATTAAGCCAAAAGGCGCCGGTACGACCAGAAGGAGTGACGCATTTACGAGAAATCCATCAAAAGAACTGGCCAAACAAGAAAAAAAAACTTACTCTGATAGACCCCTCCCCCTCCCGCCGCCCAATAGATAGAAATGAAGGACCCAATAGGCTGGTCCCATGCTAACTAATCACCTTAACCCTGTTCTCCATCTTGCAGCTCCATATATATATATAAAAGCAAAATTTCCATGGAAGATAGCCATAATAAAAGGCACAAACAGAATTCAACAACTATAATGTAGTGTCTAACATTAATAAAGACATAATCAACAACGGCCATTTTAGAATCAGCTGAAGTAGCTTAAACACATATTCAGAAGAAGGAATAAATCCGAGCAAATAATGTTACAAGCAATATTATTTCTCTCAAAAAGAAATGCAAATGAGTGTATGTATATAAGAGACCTACAGCTATAAGTATTGAAACAAATAAAAGAAATAAAAAGATTAATACAAAACAGGTCCGACACTAAAGTACAATACTATAAAGGTTCCCTACAAAACAGTTATACATATACTAATTATTAATAAGGTAAAAAAAAATAAATCGAACACGTCCCATATCAGAGAATGAAAAGGTTCAGCATGTACTTAACTCAAAAGCTCCATAAACAACTCATACAGCAGATACTTCAAAATTGCCTATTGAGTAATCGGAACAACTTTAATATTTTATTCAGTAGGCTTAACTTTCAGGTTTTTAATATACTCCCATCCCTCCTGAGTAGAGAAAATTCTCAATGGTTGAGATTTTTCACGAAAAAATTTCAGCTTTGCTGGAAAGCGAAGGGAGGGATTTAAATCTAATTTATGCATTTCACTCATAACCTCTCGATATTTCTTTCTTTCGGCAAAGATTTCGGGAGGATAGTCTTAAACTACACGAATCTGTGTTGAATTAAAGAGTAATTTCCGTTTCTTTCTGGCTTCTGGAAGAATAGCTTCCTTAGTCGTGTTGAAATGCTCGAGGACGGAATTCGGCAGAACGCCGAGAGAATGGAATTCTGTGGGCTCTGTCGATTAAGGGGCTAGTTTCGAGTGTCCCATTGAAAAGTGAATACAGCATATCTGACAAGAATTTTAACAGATCGCCAGTTTCAGTATTTTCTGGCAGTCCCAGAATACGCAGATTCCCCTGATGCCCTCTTCTGTCTAAATCAACCATTCTTTTCTTCGTTTTGGATAGTTCCATGGTAATTTCATTGATTTTCTTTTCAATTGAAGATATCTCCATTCCTTGATAAATCAAGGAATTTATCTGCTTGAATAAATCATGCTCACTCTCTATTCGGGTTGTAGTCTGGTGAAGTGTTTGAAGTTGAGAGTCCAAGTTTCTCAGCGAGTCTTGAATCGTAGAAATAGCTTTTTCGAGCTTCCCGTTTGAACCGGTCAGCTTATCAATTTTACTATTAAGCGATCCGAATTCCGACTTCGTATCTTATATTGAAGAAAATATTCTCGCTAGTGTAACAGATTCCTCCGTTATCTTGGTTTTTTCAGTTTGTTCTATTTCATGGAAAGTCTTGCCGCTTCTCAATTCAAAACCAGAACGACATTTTCCGGCCATTGTAATTAAGTCGTGAAATCCTTCAGTAGAAATAATAAATCCTGCAGTAGAAGTAGTAAGTCATCACAACTAAAAGGGACCAGTTCGTGCAATATAAAATATATTAAAAGAGAAAGAGCCGCTAAAAATGCGGCCTACTCCATATGCTGCGAAGTGGAAAATCCCAATAAATACGGTTCTGAACAAACTGGTATTGTGTAACGAACACATCCCGAGCTCAATTCACCCAGCCCTTAATTATCTGGAAAACAATGGAAAAGCATCTGGAAAATGTCAAACCTTGACGTGCTTAATCCTGTTTTGTCAGATCAGAGACTTGTTTTGTACCTACAGTGCCCAGAACATGTGATGTCGGATGCGCACATGGAGACAACAATAATGGAACCACTCGGCTCCTCTCACCTCCACAAACATTCACAAGGATCTATCCCAGTCACTCCTATCCCGGTTCCCCATCATCTCCGATACCGCGCCAACTCACCACCACGACACTGCGGGCAGTATTCGTCTCCTCTTTAATTATCCCCCCCCCCAGTGGTCGGCCCTCAATTTCCATCCTGGGTAGATGATTCCTAACGTCTGAACAGGATTTGCCAAACACACCGGATTCAAACTTGCAATTCTGTCCCATCCACAAATAGTAACGAAGGGGGTAAAAACTTACATCTTCACAGCACAATGTGCACATCTCCCGGGGAATCATTAACTGTGTACGCAGCTACAGAGATGGGGAAGGTTTTTTGTGTCCGGAGAGGTTTACAGTGACTCTGATGGGAGCAGCAATGGAGGTGCATACAGAGACAGGGTGGTTGTAGGGGGCAGAAATGGGGAGATGTGTAATGCCTGCCGGGTGCTTCAGAAACCGTGAATGATAAAGGGGAGGGGAGGTTCGGATAGAGGGGTGCAGGATCTTGACGGATTTCCAGACAGATAGAGATGTAGCGTCAGCAGCGGAAATTGGCAAAGCACAGAGCAGGGAGTATCCATCATTTTGATCTGTTTCCTCATTTTTAAACGTTCTCCACTTGTTTCATTTCCATGGTGACTGACATGAATATATTCAACGATTACAGTTGTGAAATACGGTTCCGTCTGGGCAGACATTGACAGTTTGGGAAATTTGAACCTGATGTTTGAAAGTTGTGTGTGGAACTGAAGCGGCAAATGGCAAAGCAGAGAGCCCAGCCTCCGTTTCCAGCACAGGATTCTCCGGAGCCTACGCAACTTCCGGTGAGATCCTCCCACCAAGTACATCTTTCCCACCACACCACCCCGATTTCTGCTTTCCGCATGGATCGCCGCCTGCGCGACGCCCTTCTCCATCTCTCCCTCCCCACTGATCTCTCTCCGGACACTTACCCTTGCAAGAGGAACAAGTGCTAGACCTGTCCACGCCCCTCCTTCCTGACCACCATTCAGGGCCTCAAACAGTCTTTCCAGGTGAGGCGACGCCCTTCTCCATCTCTCCCTCCCCACTGATCTCTCTCCGGACACTTACCCTTGCAAGAGGAACAAGTGCTAGACCTGTCCACGCCCCTCCTTCCTGACCACCATTCAGGGCAACAAACAGTCTTTCCAGGTGAGGCGACGCCCTTCTCTATCTCTCCCTCCCCATTGATCTCTCTCCGGACACTTACCCTTGCAAGAGGAACAAGTGCTAGACCTGTCCACGCCCCTCCTTCCTGACCCCCATTCAGGGCCTCAAACAGTCTTTCCAGGTGAGGCGACGCCCTTCTCCATCTCTCCCTCCCCACTGATCTCTCTCCGGACACTTACCCTTGCAAGAGGAACAAGTGCTAGACCTGTCCACGCCCCTCCTTCCTGACCACCATTCAGGGCAACAAACAGTCTTTCCAGGTGAGGCGACGCCCTTCTCTATCTCTCCCTCCCCATTGATCTCTCTCCGGACACTTACCCTTGCAAGAGGAACAAGTGCTAGACCTGTCCACGCCCCTCCTTCCTGACCACCATTCAGGGCCTCAAACAGTCTTTCCAGGTGAGGCGACGCCCTTCTCCATCTCTCCCTCCCCACTGATCTCTCTCCGGACACTTACCCTTGCAAGAGGAACAAGTGCTAGACCTGTCCACGCCCCTCCTTCCTGACCACCATTCAGGGCCTCAGACAGTCTTTCCAGGTGAGGCGACGTCCCACCTGTGAGTGATTTGGGGCCATATACTGTGCCCGGTGCTCCCCGTGTGGTCACCTATATATCGGTGTGACCCGGCGTGGAGTGGGAGACCGCACTGCCGAGCGTCGTTTCGTTCGCCTGAGAAAGCGGCATCTCCCAGTGGCGAGTCCTCAGGACGGGTTACCAGAGAGTTCATTTGCTTCACATTTATGTTGGTGGTGACTCAAGTTTATGACAACGCACGCGCTGGAATTAATAGAAATATCAAAAATAGTGTTAAACCAGGAATAGACTCAGACAGTCAGGCAACCTCTGTGGAGAGGAGGAACTTTTACGATTTCAAGTCGAAGATCCTCTGTCAGAACGGCTGAGCTAATCTCAGGCCCCATGTCCCTCCCTCTTTGGTGGAAGTTCACTTCACAGTTTAGTGCCGCTTTATTGTTCCCCCCCACCCCACCCGTCTCCTCGTCCTGCATTGTAACGTCGACCTCTGTTCCTCCTTTCACAGATGCTGCCCGACCTGCTGAGTGTTTCCAGCAGATAATGTTTCTGCCCCATTAACGTGATGTTACTTATCCCCCCGGTAAATGGCTCCAAGTTTGGCTCGTTCAGTACTCCCAGCGGCTGTTTTTTATTCTCAGATTGGTTGTTACTTTACTTCCTGAAGTCACGTTTGCAGCGCTCGGGGTTCTGTATTCTGAGAAACGCAACAACTTCTCCAAAAACGTCAGGAGGTTCACTCGATAATACGTCGTGACGTCAACTGAAGCTGCTACTGTGAAGAACGGCTGTGAGCGGTCCTGCTTGCAGGCCTGGGCACAGAATGTCCCTCGGGTACCGAAGCAGATAAGCCGACATGGCACTGCAGAATTTGAACCGTATAGTTCTGCCCGCTCTTTAGTTCTCTCTGCTCTGAGAAACATGAAAGACTCTTCGCCATAGACTTAAATGAAGATATTAATTTTCCGGCATATTGACTTCTAAATAAATCACTCCAGAATGTCGATGATATCTGCAACTCTGCTCCATATTCACTACATACAGTTCTTTTCTACTTCTGGTGACCGCAGTCGACAGAAGTGCAGACCGTTATAATTGCAAAATAAAATTACTTGGACGTTTCAGTGTTCGATTGAAGTGGAATATCAACAGGAAATTTTATTTAGGCGGCAAACTGATCTATACAGAAAGTCTGCTGTGTTGGCAGGTATAATTTCCACTTATTTATCAACATTGATAAATGACTCGATGGTGTACCCTGTCCTGTCTGCTGATTATTTGCTCCCTTGCGCCATCTATAGTCAGTATTGGGAACTGACTGGACTGAACAAGTTGATTTCAGACTTGTGACAGTACGTCTATATTTTCCGATCATTTCTGATAAAACGCGTTATGTTCGGATTAGCTTTTTTTTCTGAAAAGAGAGATATTGCCTCGGTTAGATGTCTTGTAACCATGTTTTATTTGAATTGCGCCCTTAGCTTCACGGGTGAATACAACTGTATCGATGTTTTCCTGAGGACTGTAATAGTTGATGTTTACATTGACATGAGACATGGGCTCTGCCAATAGAACTGAAAGAGGAGTGGAATCACTCCTTTCTACTGCAGTCCAATCACATCAGCTGGGAGTCTGTAAACAAAGTTACGAAATGCAGTTTATGAAAAGGAGTTCCCGGCCATAATTCTACGGATTTATTTTGTCGGCCTCTTTTTTCACTGTTGGCCTAACTTAATGTCACTTAAATTTGTTTAATTCTGTATGTCCAGCGGCTGAATTTCGTTCACAAACGGATCGATTCCTTAACATCGTGAAATCACGCCCGCCCTGCTCGGAGGTCTGTACTCTGAGATACAGATCTACTTCTCAAAACTTCAGGAGCTTCACTGCACAGTTGGTGGTGATTCCAAATGAAGCTGCCGGTGTGAAGAGAAGCGATGTGAAATCCAGCTTACAAGCAAGGACACAGACAGTCTCTCTGTGACAGAGGCAGATAAACAAGGACGGTTTTCATTTATTTTAAATGAAGAGTTAAAATGCTCTGGCAAGCTTGGGACATTATCGCTGTAGACTTAAATGTTTATCTCCAGAAATTTGACACAAATAAATCCAGGACAATGAATTATAATTAAAAGTCCTGAAGGACCTCTAGTATATCTGTTATTCTGCTCCACTTTCCCTGTTCCTGAAAACAGTTTTTTTTCCCCCCGTGACGACTAAAGTAGATAGAGTAGAACAGCGTGAAAACTGCAAAATAAAATTGCTTAGAAGTTGAATCGGTGGTTGGAAGTGGAATATCGACAGAAACTTTCACTTGCCCGGTCGAGTGATCTTTACAGAAAAGCCGTTGTGTTTCAAGCTTACTTTGATCTCAATCTGACAAGTATAATTTCCACGGTCAACGTTGTTCACCGGCTCAGTGGGGTTGTCCTGGCCTGTCTGCGCATAGTTTGTTCTATTGCGCCATCTATTGTCAGCATTGGGAACTGACTGGGCAGAACAAGATTATTTCAGGTTTGTAACGGTATCTGCCACAGGTGGGCCCTGAAGTTGAATCATGAATTTGTCTGACCCATCTTCAACAGAAATCGAGATGGTGCGTTGTTTCTATAATCAGTAACACTGAATATAATTTGATGTAATGTGCTACCTGTTCATGACATTCATGTAAGATTCTGCATCGGTCTAACTGAGAGGGTATTGGTATCCGGACGAAGGCAACGAGTTCAGCGGGAGTGCTCATGGCGTTGAAACGGAGTCTTGAAGGTGTTAGTGGGAACAGCGGCTGTGGTTGCAAAATCTCCTCTTGAAGATCGGCACTAACAAACAACAACTCAGAAGCGAAAGGCATGCCCCCCGTTTGCAGAACAAATATAAAGGCGTGGTAGTTCAGAGGGGTCCCTCATTTATAGCCCGAATATAATTTCCTACATATGTGAAGGGTCTTGGTATATTCAGCAGCTTCACACAAGAATCTCAGTGTCTGGGCATGACAGAAGAAGAAACACACCTGCACACGGCGATAAATGACACTGGTGGCAATACAGTGACGTCAGGAGTTTCACCGCTTATTGAATGTAGAACCTGTCTCTTATTTTGGTATCTATGCTATTTGCTTGCGTTTGTTTTCACGGTTTGATCTTTTTTTCCTGCACATTGAGTGTTTGACGGTCTTTTAATGGGGTCTATTTGGGTTCTCTGTGTCACCGAGACGACTCACCTCCCACACTCTGAATGCCGCGTTCCGGCCCAAGGAGCTCCTAGTCCACCAGGCAGAGCGCTTGCCCGCGTCAGATAGCAACAGAGCAGCGTCGCCTCTTTCATGACAAACTCATCATGGAGCTCCGACGTGTGACTCCGAGAGGAAGCGAGTATTTCTTCCATGTCCACAGAGTATGCGTCCTGATCCTCTAAATGAGGAATTCTCCAATCACCATAGCACTCCTCTTTCACCATTCGCTTCTGGGCCACAGAGTTGATCGCAGAATCTTCCTCCTGGTCATTCCCAAGCCCCGGCAAACCACCAACCCCATCTCAAGCGATATACTTATTATTGAGGGGCATGGCCACAAGGGGGCACTGCTCTTGCTGCATATTCCCTTCCACTCTCCTGCCGGTCACCCAAGAAACTGCCCACTTCATCTCGGGCGTCTACCTCCCTGTAGCTTCTACCTATCCCCTCCTCATTGTCCTGTGTGAATCGAAGCTCATCGAACAGCAGCTCCCGTTCCTTAACATGCTCCCTCAGGAACTGCACCCGATGCACATTCTGCAGATGTATTTATGCGGGATAGAGGAGGTATCTCAATTTCCCTAAATCTCACACAAGGAACACGACACTGACTCCACATCTATTATCAGCATGATAGCTATGTCATAACACTGAAAGGAAATCAAATCACCAGAAACTTCATTCCTTATTTCGAACATGCGTCTGCGTTTGTCCAAGCGTGATCATGCCTAAGATTGTTTAACTAAAGGCGGCCCACGCTAACAATTCCCCACTCCAGCAATGACCGCTCCAGCAATGGAGAATCCTTCTCCATCGGGGAGACCAAGTCAGAGAATTGCTATCATTGCTGTCTTAAACGCCAGGCGGCGTAACATAAATAGATAATAAATGCATAAAATGTACATATTATTTAAATACGTAAACAACTGAATGAACGAATAAATAAAGGAAACAACAAAATAGTAAATGAACAAATAAATAGAAGAGGAATTATGAGGTAGAATTCATGGATCAATAGATCGTTTAGAAATCTGATTGCAGAGTCAGCAGGTAAATCATTGAGCGCGGGTCTTCAGAGTCATGTAACTTCTTCCAGATAGCAGCAATGAGACAAGAGCACATTCCGGATGGTAGTAATGAGACAAGAGCATATCCAGGATGGTAGAAATGAGAGGAGAGCATATCCCGGATGGTAGTAATGAGACAAGAGCATATCCCGGATGGTAGTAATGAGAGGAGAGCATATCCCGGATGGTAGTAATGAGACAAGAGCATATCCCGGATGGTAGTAATGAGAGGAGAGCATATCCTGGATGGTAGTAATGAGACAAGAGCATAACCCGGATGGTAGTAATGAGAGGAGAGCATATCCTAGATGGTAGTAATGAGACAACAGCATATCCCGGATGGTAGTAATGAGACAAGAGCATAGCCCCGGTTGGTAACAATGAGAGGGGAGCATATCCCGGATGGTAGTAATGATAAGAGAGCATATTCCGGATGGTAGTAATGAGAGGAATGCATATCCCAGACTGTCATAATGAGAAGGGAACATTGAGCGGTTCTAACTGATGATAAGAGAGCATATTCCGGATGGTAGTAATGAGAGGAAAGCATATCCCTGACTGTAATAATGAGAAGGGAGCATTGAGCGGTTCTAACTAATGATAAGAGAGCATATTCCGGATGGTAGTAATGAGAGGAAAGCATATCCCTGACTGTAAAAATGAGAAGGGAGCATTGAGCGGTTCTAACTAATGATAAGAGAGCATATTCCGGATGGCTCTAATGGGAAGGGTGCATATTCCGAATGTCGATGGCGATGGTCTTTAACTGGGGACCTGGACTTCTGCAGGCGCAACGTTTTCAAGATGTCCAGGATTACGGTGAGGCTAGTACCGTGATGGATGTGATTGTCTATACACAACTGTTTGCAATCTGTGTGGAACCCAGGCATTGGGGCCCGCACACCAGACGGTGATGGAAACAGTCCGAATGCTCCCCACCTTGCAGGTCCGTACATATCCCAGTCTTTGTTGACATACCGATATCAGACCTCCTCCATCACCGAATAGAATCCAGCCGCTGACGTGCGGTGACAACACTCAACCTTTCTATCTACTTCAGAGGAGTGAAGTTTTGAGGAAAATGTCACGTGATCTGGTAAACATGAGGGCATAGTATCGAGGGCTGAATAGTCTGTTTCTTCAGCGCTTTAAGTCTGCTTATTTCCCTGCTTCTCGCTCTACTATCCAACAGCTCCGAGGTTTGACCTAGCACACTCTCGACATCTGGCACGGAGACGAGGAAATGCGGATCAGTCTCCGAATGTAACAGAGACAGGCGCCGCTCTCTCGGGATCGCGTGGATGACGTTCACTTTACTCGCTCTTTTTCTCTTCATGTCGGTGGGTGAGAGACACTCTCTTTGAGACCATTATCGCACTCAACAAAACAGCAGCAGATAGTTGTAGAACAGCACACAGGATTTGATGTAGATTCGAGCAAAGTACAGACTCTCTGATCCCATCAGCGCTGCCGCTTGTGACGTCAGAATCCAGATATCTGCCCCGCAAACCAGGAAGTGCGGCTCAGTCTCCGAGTGTAACAGAGATCGGCGCTGCTCTCTCGGGATGTCGGGACTGGCCTTCGCAGCTCTCGTTCTTTGTCTCCACATAACGGCGGGTGAGGGTCACTCTCTCGAACAGTGAGCGGTCAGATAATCAACAGAACGGCGGGTGGTCAGAGGATAGAAGGGCAGTTTATAAGAGGCGATATGACTATCAGTGTCGATTGAGCTAATTGCAGTTCTCGAGTCTCTCCGCATCTGTCACTTTTCACTCTTACGATTTTCTCATTCTCAGGTGAGTCTCGGCAGTTTACCATTCTCGAGTTCAGCCAGATAAATGTCACCGTCAGGAGAAATGCGTTCTTGTCGGTGCGGCCGTCGGCCGTGGTCACCAGTGGAAGCTGGAATTTTAATGGGAGAACAATCGCCCAGTGGATCGGCCAAACCGTGTCTATTGACAACGCCTACACATCGCGGACTGAGCTATTCACGTCCACAGGGTCGCTTCTGCTGAAGTCGGTGAAAATGTCTGACGGTGGGGAATACCGTGTGAATATGGTTCCAACTAGTGGCTCCATGACCTCAGCGACTATCTCTCTGCGTATCATTGGTAAGTGAGACAGAGTTATACAGAATCATGCGATCTCGGACTATAACTTTCATTTTATTTCTGGTGTGATAGAATACAATATAACCTTCCCTGTTCGCTGCTGGGAGATGCATTATTTCCGATTGAACAAAACTATAGCGGGTGAGCAACATAGTTCCGCATTAGATTTAGATTAGAGTTCCTCTCGGACATGCATAGGTGGCTGTGATGCAGAAACGGGCCACCAGTGCACCCTGCCAGTCCCACGTTATGGACTGTTCAACTCTCACTCGTACTCTGTAAAGCTGCAGATCAGTAACTATAACAGGAAGAACACGATAGTGGACCGGACAACATACTGTGCAGATTTAAAAATATAAACAAATATTAACAAAAATGGAGAACATGAAATGACGAGATAAAGTGTCCTTAAAGTGAGATCACTGGTTATCACTGGATGGGCCGGTGAGTGCAGTCATCCGATTTGATCAGCCTGATGGCTGAAGGGTGGTAACTCTCCTTGAACCGAGGGCAGCGAGCACTGAGTTTCTCGCAGCTTCTACCTGATGCCAGCATGGCGAGAAGTCCTGCGTGGTGAGGCTATTTGATGACGGATGCTGTTTCCCTACCACGGCGCTTCATGTAGATGCGCTCAATGGTTGCGAGTGCTTTACCGTGATGGACCGGGCTGTATCCAATACACTTTGCAGGATTTTCCGTTCCAAGGCATTAATTTCCCTCACACCGGACCATGAGGCAGCAGGTCAATGAGCTCACCATTACACATCCATCGACCTTTGTCGCAGTTTTAGACGTCATGCCCAGTCTGCGCAGTCTCCTTAGGAAGTAGGGGCGCGGCCATGCAATCGTCGCTATTGCACCTACGTGTTGGGTCCAAGACCAGAACGTCCTCAAACAGTTAGCATGCTCCCCACGGTACATCTGTAGAAACTGGCGAGTATCTCTGGTGACATACTAGGTCTCCTTAAGAAAAATGGCGGTCGCGGTGCCTTCAGTGCAATTACATCAATATGTTGGGCCCAGGATAGATCCTCACAGAGTCTGACAGCCAAAGGAAATTCAAACGACAGTGAGACATAGGAGCAGCATTCGGCCGTCTGGTCCATCGAAACTGCTCCGCCCGTCAATCATGGCCGATCATTTTTTTTTTAACTTTTCTCCGACACCAATTCCCGGCCTTCTCCCTGTAACCTTTGATGCCATGTCCAGTCATGAACCTATCAATCTCTGCCTTAAATACCCCCCATGACCTGACCTTCACAACTGCACGTGGCCACAAATTCCACAAATTCCGGACTCTTCTTTTCACGTTGCCGGAAGCACCATCAGGTTAACATGTTCCACAGAGTCCCGCCCAGGCGCTGAATTGAACTGGCAACTGAACGGTGCCCACGTACCAAGTGGGGAGGAGGTCGTCCTCGACAACATCTCTGTGAGCCACACGGGAAAGTAAACTTGTGAGGCCTATAACATGGCTACAAAAAGGAATAATGCCTCAACCGCGGAAATCAATGTGTTCGGTAGGTCGTCCGTTCCTCCCTTTGCTGAGGTCCTATCATTAATGGTGTTGGTGCCGTCAGCCCGAATAATTCAACTAAGTTCCTGAGCCCGATTAGAATATCGTCTGACAATATCGTTTGACGACGGTGCATATTTAAGAATAAGAGTATTGATGAAGATGTGAATCGGATTTGATTTGAATTGCGGATTGGATTGCAAATGGTTAATTGCTGCAGTTAAGACTACAAGGCGATACAGCATGGGAAAGAGAATTAGACCATTTGGCCAATGGAGTTCGCTCCGCCATTTCATCATGGCTAATCCAATATTCCTCTCAGTCCCATTCACAGGCGTTTCCGCATATCCCTCATGCCCTGACCAATCTATCATCCTCAGCTTTAAACTTACATAACGACATGGCCTCTCCAGCTGCCTATGCAACATAATTCCCAGATTCACCACATTCAATTCAAATAAATTCCCTTTCGTCTCCGTTCTCAAAGGACGCCACTCTATTCAGAGGTTGTCCTTCTGGTGTTGAACCCTCCCGCCATAAGGAACATCCTCTGTATGTGCACTCTAGAAAAGGCCTTTCACAACTCGATGGGTTTCCGTGAGATTACCCCCACATTCTTCTGAATTCCAGTGGATGGTGGCCAGAGCCGACAAACCCTCTTCTCAGGAAAAGCTGTTCAATCCTGGAATGATTTTGCTGAAGCTCCTTTGAAACGCCTCCAGTTTCAACACATCCTTTCCGCAAAAAGGGGCACAATTTTAGAAAACAATGTGGATAGGTTTCTGGACGGGAAAGGAGTGGAGGGGTATGGGCTGAGTGCGGGTCGGTGGGACTAGGTGAGAGTGAGCGGTCGGCACGGACTAGAAGGGCCGAGACGGCCTGTTTCCCTGCTGTGATTGTATTATGGGTGACAGTTCAGTTGTGTCATTCGAAGTAAAATTGGACAGGTATATGGACGGGAAAGGAATGGAGGGTCATGGGCTGAGTGCGGGTCGGTGGGACTAGGTGAGAGTGAGCGGTCGGCACGGACTAGAAGGGCCGAGTCGGCCTGTTTCCCTGCTGTGATTGTATTATGGGTGACAGTTCAGTTGTGTCATTCGAAGTAAAATTGGACAGGTATATGGACGGGAAAGGAATGGAGGGTCATGGGCTGAGTGCGGGTCGGTGGGACTAGGTGAGAATAAGCGTTCGGCACGGACTAGAAGGGCCGAGACGGCCTGTTTGCGTGCTGTAATTGTTACGTGGTTAAGGTTATACAAAACAGATCACAATCCTCCAAGTGGGGCCTCACCACTGGTTTCTAACATTTCAGCATTTTCTCCTTGTTTTTATATTCCCGTACCCTGGGAATGAATGCTTTCATTGCATGAACTTTGATACCTGGAAAGTCCAACATATCGCCAGTGAATTCCACAGTGAGGGATGATGCAGAATACCTATTCAGCTCTTCCACCAATTCGTTGTTGCCAAACACTACCTCTCCTCTCTCGACTTCCAGCAGTTTGATATCCACTCTCGCGTCTATTTTTACACCTCACGAATCTGAAGAAACTTTACATATCCTCTTTAATATGATTGGCTAGAGTGATTTCGAATTCCATATTTTCCTTCTTAATGACCTTTTAGTTGCCTTCTGTTATTTTTTTAAAACTTCCCAGTCATTTTACATCCCAGTAATGATTGTTCCATTGTACACCCTCCTTTTGGCCTTTGTGTTAGCTTTGACTTCTCCTGTGAAGAAGCACATAGGGATAAGAGCTGGCAATGGCGACGATGCTCAGTTGGCAGCATCCAAATATTATGTATATGATGTAGATAAAACCCAGTGAAAGCTATTTGCATTTTAATTGTATTTACAGAGACAGTGACCGGGGTTGCCGTGGTGACAAATAATTCCACTCCCCTGGAAAACCTCGATACCATCGCACTGAGTTGCGACGCGTCGGGCTCTGTTCAGACACGGACATGGTTCAAGGACAACCAACCCATCCGGGAAAACGGCAGAATATTTACATCTCCCGACAGGGCGAAACTGACTATAATCAGAGTGAACAGAAACGACGTCGGGACGTACAAGTGCATCGTCAGCAACTCTTTCAGCAATGGCTCTGGAGAGACCTACGTGGAGGTTTACTGCAAGTACACAGGTAACCAGCAACCATCATTTGTACCGGATTTTATTCTACTAGACAGGTATTCCCATTTTGTAGATAGGCCGGAGAAGGTCAGAATTGAACCGGGCATGCAAGTTTACTGTCAGTCCACAGTTAGACAACCGCGTTAATTTGTATCGGATATCCCATTGTAGAGATGGACTAGAGGAGGTCAGAAAATCCCGGATCCACCAGGATATTACTCTAATCAACATTTTATTTTCATTTTACTGATAGACCAGAGAAGGTCAGAATCGTAGCCGAGCGTCCAGTTGTGTCCGATATTGTGTCCGATGTAAACGGTGATGTATCAGGGTTTCAGTGAGGTGTTGGGCAAGGTTCCCAACGATGAGATCATTCGGAATGTCAGGATTCACGGGGCCGAGAGAAACTTGGCTGCGTGGGTTGATTGGTTGGAGAAGAAAAACGGTGGCAATAGCGGACAGGCGTTCTGCATGGGCGTCATGGAATAGTGGTGTGTCGCTGGGGTCTCTTCTATTCTGGGATGGCCGCTTTTTGCGAACGGTTTGGATGAGAGAGTCGAAGGGAGGGCTAGGGAGCTTGAGATAACACGACGGGTGAGAGAGCGGACGATTTTCCTAGGTGATATCCGCAGGAAGCAGAACTGTGCTGAGAAGTGGCAGATGAAGTTTAATCCAGAAAGGAGTGAAGTAATACACTTTGGAAGGTCGAAAACAAAGCGCAAGACGCGAAATACTCAGCAGGACAGAGAGCATCTGCTCAAACAGAAATATTGTACTTTAGTCTGCTTGATAAAATGAACACAAATTTAATGTTAGAGCGAAGGTGGGGGGTGGCAAAAGCAGATTTCTGAAAGGGCGGAAAGGATGGGGATATGTTGTGAACCAAGTGGTGAATTTACGCCTGCAAAGTTTTTAAGTTTAAAACATGAACGAACAGAAGACCTGGTGATAGCGGAAACTGGAGGATGCAAATGCAGTCAGAAATGGTAGAAGAGCCGGGACTGGGGTTCTGTATCTTCGTAACTAATTCAATGACCATTTCCAGTAGCTGAATTCGCGTTCATTCACTTTACCTTTCCTGTTCAGCCCTCTCCGGAAGCAGGTGACTCCCAGATCTCCTTGCGTGGTGAGTTGAACTCCATGCTGTCTGTACGGATTACAGACGAATGGCATCGACATGATGTCAGAATATTGGACCAAAACCAATGTTCAATATGGAGACAGCGTCCGGAACGATTCTGCGTGTGGATCAGTCATCATTTCCAAAAAAAAAACAAAGATGTGTTTTCGCAATCTAAAATTGATGTTTGTTTTCTCTCTTAGCACCAAAAACAGATGGAAATAGTACCCTCAGCCCTGGAGAGTTCGCGCTCTGTGTATTTGTTGTACTTCTCATGAGCCTGTGCAGAGCAACCTGTAAATGGTGCCTCAGATGATCCTAATCTCGCTTGTGATAAGCTGCAGACAGAGGCACGTTTCGCAGTTGCAGTCGTCAGCGAGAAGGGACGCCTCCCTGCAAAAGGAGCATTCAGCTCTCCTGCCCGACATCTCCACTGTCTCGGCGGAGCGGTTATAAAGTGGGTGGAGGGGACAAGACTTAAACGTCGCGCTTTACTTTCCTTTGCTTTCTCTGCCTGAGGCCTCAGCGATCTCAAGATGACCACTCTGACTCTGTCCAACGTCATGTACTCCGAGGGTTCACTCTTTCTGTAGACTGTCCCTTTAAAACGCCGAAAGCATGAGACTAACATTTATACGCAGTTGGATTTCTGCTGACGACAAAAATTGCTCCTGTGCTATGGCGAACAGCTCGTGTTTCTATTTCTCTGGAATTACACCAGGACCTACCAGAACTGCTGTCGGCTTCTGGGTTGCCATCGGTGGGGAGAAGCAGGAAGCAGTTACATGATGGGCAGCTGGTGTTCAGCCTGGGTGTATTTAAGCAAGGCGAGCTGTCTTTCTCGCGGAGTCACACACAGTGGGACTTCCGACAGCGCACAAGGGTGAGTTGAGATCGATCCCGAGTATTGATAACTGACTCTCACAAGTTGCTGCAACTGGACGAAGTTTGCAGAGAGGGGGAGGGGAGAGGAACGTTTGAAACAAAGAGATCACTCTTTGGACTCTCTCCAAGTAGCCTCTAAGTATCGTTCCTATACTGAGCGACCAGAACTGGACACAGTACTCCAAGTGTGGCCAAACTAGAACTAGGCCTAATTGTGGCCTAATTTCGCCCTGGATTACAAATATCTCCCTCAACACAACAACAACAACTCTGTACATTTGAACTGAACTGAACTTTCTAACATCCCATCGTAAGACTGTAACGATTACCACCTGAGTTTCAATTTGCTTGGCGAAATTTATCTATACATTTACGTTTGCATAGTACTGCTAACTTTTTAACCTGCTTTAAGTTGCTAAATTTAGAAGTTACTCATAAAATAGTGACTGTCAACTGCAAAATGAGGTGTGTCCAATTGCTGCTGATAGTTTTACAGGGTGGCGAGCATGTAACAGGTACTCTCCCCAGGGTTGCGTGTACCTAACACCACGCAAACCACCGCCGCCGCGCTTGGCACAGCCTTCCTTTAACTTGCTCCTGCTAACCAATCCCAGAGGCCGGCTGGTCGCTAGTCGGAGCTCTTCTTCGTGAATTGCCCCGAAACTCTGGCTTTGAAAATCTCCATCGCCGCCCCGATTGAAAAGTGTCCCTCTTAGGCGCTCCCTGCCGCAGATTGTACAACACGAACCGCTCTCTCCACTCGCCCCCTCTCTCCACTGAGCCCGACCTCTCCTCCCGCAAACCCCGCCCCTCGTCCCTAACGCGCCCCTCCTCCCACGAACCCCGCCCTCTATTTCCTCTCATCCCGCCCACTTCACACACCCCGCCCTCTCATCCCACTGACATCATCCACACCTCGCAGTGATTCCCCTCCACACTCCACCTCGAACCGCGCCCCCTCCCCTTGTCTCCGTGACCGCCTGCCTCCGATTGGATCTCCGTCAGACTGTAGGTCAGCTGCCCGCATACGTCCAGCTCCCCCTCTCCCTCACACATCCGCACTAACTGCCCCGCAGCGTTGCCCCCGCCCCCAGCATCCGAAAGAGGGGATGGTTAAAGACGACCAGACGGCCAATCGGATCAACGCGTTTTATTAGCGAAAAGCTTGTGCGTCGAACAGCTGACGGTTCAGGTGGCCTCAGCGAGCTGAAGAGGTGGGTCTGCTGGTATTCCGGGAGCGCGGGACGTGTCGGAGAGTTGGCGGGGGGGAGGTGGGTGTGTAGGGTCTGGGGGAGGTGGGAGTGTGTCTGGGATCTGTGGACAGGAAGAACCAAACCCAGCATTAAACAGTGGGTAGCTGAAGGGTGTCCCAACTACCCCGTGTGACGAGCTTCGTGGGGAGGGAGGGGAATATTCCCGAGGGGTGGGCCGCAAGCACAGCGAGGGGTTGGCATCGGTCAGGAAACTCTCGTTTCTCAGACCAAGGGTTCCAGCGGAGCGCAGTTACTGAAGTTTTCCTGGATCGCCACCAGAACTGGCAGCTTGTTACTGGGAACGAACACCTCCATGTGGACGAAGTTGTTGGGGTTTCCAATATCGACCTGTGGGCACGGTCACTCGGTTAGTCATGGGAGTCCCGTCCGCTAACCCCCTTCCCACTGCCACCTCCGTGACCCGCGCTCTCGCGAGACTTCCCTCCACACCCCCGCTACTTCTCGCTGCTCCCCTCCCCGACTCCTTCAACCCTCCCTCCACTACACACCTCCCCGACTCCGTCACCACTCCCTCCCCTACACCTCTCCCCGACTCCTTCAACCCTCCGTCCCCTACACCCCTCCCCGTCTCCGTCACACCTCCCTCCCCTACACCCCTCCCCGTCTCCGTCACCACTCCCACCCCTACACCTCTCCCCGACTCCTTCAACCCTCCCTCCTTTCCCGTCTCTGTTAATCCTAACCTCCCGTACACCTCTCGCCTCCTAACCCCTCCCGATCTCCATTCCCATCCCACACTTCTTGGTCTCCGTTCCCCTCCCAGCCCCTCCCGGTCTCCATTAAGCTCCCAGCCCCTCCCGGTCTCCAATCCCGTCCCGTCTCCATACCCCTCCCTCCCCATCCCGGTCTCCATTCCCCTCCCACCCGCTCCCGGTCTCCATTCCCCTCCCACCCTCTCTCGGTCTCCATTACCCTGCCAAAGCTGCTCCCTTCCCGTCTCTGTTAATCCTAACCTCCCGTACTCCTCTAGCTTCCCACCCCCTCCCGGACTCCATTCCCATCCCACACCTCTCGAGCTCTATTCCCCTCCTAGCCCCTGCACACTTCCCGACTCTGATAATCCTAACCTCCCCTACACCTCTCCCCTCCCACACCCTCCCGGTCTCCATTCCCCTCCCACCCTCTCCCGGTCTCCATTCCCCTCCCACCCTCTCCGGGTCTCCATTCCACTCCCACCCCCTCCCGGTCTCCATTCCCCTCCCACCCTCTCCCGGTCTCCATTCCCCTCCCACCCCCTCCCGATCTCCATTCCCCTCCCACCCTCTCCCGGTCTCCTTTCCCCTCCCACCCTCTCCCGGTCTCCATTCCCCTCCCACCCTCTCCCGGTCTCCTTTCCCCTCCCATCCCCTCCCAGTCTCCTTTCCCCTCCCACCCTCTCCCGGTCTCCATTCCCCTCCCACCCTCTCCCGATCTCCATTCCCCTCCCACCCTCTCCCGGTCTCCTTTCCCCACCCACCCTCTCCCGGTCTCCATTCCCCTCCCACCCCTGCTCCCTTCCGGCTTCTGTGTGGAAACTCGACCTTGATCAGCAGAAGTTTCCCCAGCATGATGGTCTGGTCCTGCTCACGGTACGTTTTCGCGACGAATATCTGCTCTAAGGCGTGGATGTGACTCTCCGCGTCGGATTTCACCTGGACAGGAACAACACAAACTTCTGTATCTCCCGGGGAGGACAGAGCGGGACGAGGAAGGGTGTCCGGAAGCGAGGGGCGGTACCATTTCTTTTTTACTTCTCCCCACTCCATTTCTCCGCTTTTCCTCGTTCCGTCTCTCGCCTTTCCCCACCTCGTACCCGTACTCCCCACTCTTCCTCGTCTCTCTCTGATCTATCATTTTATCCTCACTCCATCTCCCTCTTCCCCCTCTCAGCCTCCCCTGCTCTCTCACCCCCCTCACCGTCTCTCTCTTCCTCCTCTCTCCACCTCCCCTGCTCTCTCACCCCCCTCACCGTCTCTCTCTTCCTCCTCTCTCCACCTCCCCTGCTCTCTCACCCCCCTCACCGTCTCCCTTTTCCCTCTCTCTTCGATTCCGCTGCACTCTCACCCCCTCACCGTCTCTCTCTTCCCCCCTCTCAGCCTCCCCTGCTCTCTCACCCCGCTTCAACGTCTCTCTCTCCTACCGCTCTCTCCCCCACCCCTGCTCTTTCCCCCTCTTTCTGTGTGCCTCTATAATCTTTACCCTGGCCGGGCTTTTCTACATCTCTGTCGCTTCCTCACTGATCTTTCTCCCCTTCTCCTGCCCTGTCCTTCGCCTCACTCTCTGTTCCCTCATTCCACATTCCCTGCTCGTTCTCATACTTTTCCCGTCTCGCTCTCACTCTTCTCCCTCTCCCCGTCTGTATCCGTCTACAATCTCTCCAATTCCCCTGCTGGCACTCTCACCTTTCATCCGTGTCTCTACCTTCGTTCTCTCACTGTCTCTCTCTCTCTCTCTCGCTCTTCTCCCTCTCCCCGTCTGTATCCGTCTACAATCTCTCCAATTCCCCTGCTGGAACTCTCACCTTTCATCCGTGTCTCTACCTTCTTTCTCTCCCTCTCACTCTCTCTCTCTCGCTCGCGCACTCTACTTCTCGCTCTTTCCTTCTCTCTCCCTCTCCGTGCTCGAAAATTCCTCTGCCCTCCTTCCCCTATCTCGCCTGGCTCCCTGGCTCTCTGCCTCTCACGTTTCTCTGTTTTCCCTGCTCTTTCTCCCCGTATCGCTGTCTCTCTCCCGCATGTCCCCACTTCCCCTACTCTTTCTCCGCCCTCCCACCTCTCCCCACTTCCCCAGATCTATCCCCTCCCTCTCCCCGTCTCTCTCTCCCTCTCTCTCTACCTCCCCCCTCTCTCTCTCCCCCACTCTGTTCGATCTCCAATTACCCCGCCATTCCCCCACTCTTGCTATTTCTCCCTCTCTCCACTCCTGGCTCCTCCTCCTTCCACCTCCCTTTCTCCTACCTGCCCCCCGCATTCCGTTTCGTTCTCCAATTTTCCTCCCGCCCTCTAATCCAAACACTCACTCTCCCCCTTCTCCACCTCCTTCCTTCCCTCTCTCGTCCCCCTCTCTTTCCCATCCCCCTTTCTTCCGTCTCCCTCTACCTCCCTCCTCTCTCCTCTCCCATATATCGCCCCCTCACAATTTTGCCGCACTCTCCCCCTTCATCCAGCCTCCGCCCTTTCACTGCCATTATCCCCCCCGGTCCTACGCTCAATCCTCTCCTCCCCCTGCTGCAAATGGACTTCCGCTGTCTATTCCGTACCTCTACTTCTCTACCCGTCTCTCGCAGACATATATATATATCTACTTCCCGCTCTTTCCTTCTCTCTCCCTCTCCGTGCTCGAAAATTCCTCTGCCCTCCTTCCCCTATCTCGCCTGTAGATATATATATATATATACACATCACTATTTTATTCACTTTCTCACCCCCCTCTCTCTTCTTTCCCCCCGAGGAGGGCAGCTTAAGGGGTGTGGGAGTGGAGGAGTGGGGAGGACTGTGCCCGTGGGTCTGGAAGAGTTTGGAACAAACCTCATCTGCGACCTTATGGACCTCTGTCGTGGCCGGCTGTTCTTTTGTCCACACTGGTGCCATCTCTCTCCCTCTCTCTCTCTCGCCACTTGTCACGGCCGCTTTTAAAGATCTGGCCCCTCCCCCCACCCCTCCGACATGCCCCTCCCCCCGCTCAGCTATTTCCCCGCCCCGTTTTGCCCTCTCTCAGGCTCTTCCCTTCCGCTTGGGGCATGGAACCTAACCCTGGCCCCTTACGGATGTGACCTACTCACAGGAAAGGTGTACAGAGCATAGGGAACATTCACAAAGGTTTCTTGTGTCTGCGGGGCCTGTGGTTTCAGGAAACATTGAATGGGTTAGGATTCTAATGAACGTAGAAGATTGAGAGGGGATTTGATGGAGGCTCACTGGCTTTATCCGCTGTGGTTGGGTGGGGCTGCAACCAATGATCAAAGGTTAAGGGTGAAAGGTGAGAAGTTTAAGGGGAACGTGAGGGGGAACGCCTTCACTCAGAAGGTCGTGAGAGTGTGGAATGATCCGCGAGCACGACTGGTCCGTGAGAGCTCGATTCCAACGTTTAGGCGATGTTTGCACGGGTACACGGATAGGAGGCTTCCGGGGGTCTATGATCCAGCTGCAGCGGGCTGGGATAATGCAGCTTAAATGGTTTCCGCATGGGCTAGATGGGCCGAAGGGCGTCCCAGTAAGTCGTGTTTCTCTGTGACTCTATGAGTAGAGTCCCAGAGCCACCAAGCGCCCCTCCTCTGCAAACTTTGCATCAAAGCATCGATCTTGATCCGTCGTGTCGTTGTGGCCATTCAGTTATGTCCTTCAGCCAGACCGTTCTTCTGTGGTGGACTCGTCACTCGCATGAGTGGACACACACACAAGTCCCCACTGGCCCTGCTATAAAACTGTGAGTTTTTCTGACCGATCTCCTTGTTCGGTCTCCGTTGTCCCACACCTTCCCGTGGGTCCCAACACTCAATCAGTGTCCACTAGAGTTGTCTCCTGGTGTTTCTGAGGGGTGTCTCTCCAGACCTGACTTTTATCCCTACTCACGGGGTCTCAGCTATCAATCAATTTTGAATGACTGTGTCCATCAAACCGGCCCACTCCGGCTGACCACTGAGGAATGTTAATGAACAGAATGGTATAGGATCAATTACCCTCTCAGAAGTCATAGTACGGTAAATCAACAAGCCTCTCTCCCCTCTCTTAACTGTAGCAGATGTTGTTGAATGTTTCCTCCTCATCGCTCTCTCTCATGAGCAGCATAGCAACAGTAATGGTTCGTGATTCTCAAAGGGGGGGATGTGGGCAACTCTGCACCCCATGGTCCATCAGATCTGTTCAAAACACTCCAAGTACTCTCAGACCTCATCCTCAGTAATCGACTCCACCGTCTTCCCGAACTCTGGGGTCAGACTAATTGTTTACTGTCTTCTGCCTCTGTCCCTTCTTGATGTGTGAAGCGATATTTGCAATTTTCCAGTTTTTCGCAACCATTCCAGAACCTACTGATTCTTGAAAGACCGTAACTGGTGCCTTTGCAATCTCTTCAGCTACCTGTTTCTGAGCGCCGTGGTATACACCATCTAGTCCAGGTTGATTATTTGCACTCAGACCTATCAGTTTCCCAAGAATCCTCTATCTCCTTCTGGTAATTTCACTCATGCCATGATCTCTGACACCCAACACCTCCACCTAACGTGTAAGGATGGGCAAAGGAGGGGCTGATGGAGTCCAATCTCGGGAAATGAATGCTCATGCACTTTGGTTGAAGAAATGAAACGGTGACTATTTTCTAAATCGAGAGGAAATACAAAAGCTGAGGTGCAAAGTGACTCGGGAGACCTTGTGCAGGATTCCTCCGAGGTGAATTTGCAGGTCGACTCTGTGCTGAAGGAGGCGATTTTAGTATTAATAAAATATAGAGCCATAGCACCGTGTCTTGTGATCTTGTGAACCGTAGAACATTGCAGCACAGAAACAGGTCTTTTGGTCCTTCTTGGCTGTGCCGAACCATTCCTCTGCCTAGTCCCACTGACCTGCACCGGGGCCATATCCATCCATACCACTCTCATCCAAGTTTTTATTAAATGTCAAAAGTTAGCCCGCATTCACCACTTCATCTGGCAGCTCATTCAACACTCCCACCACTCTCTGCGTGAAGAACCCCCCCCCCCAATGTTCCCTTTAAAGATTTCCCCCTTCACCCTTAACCCATGACCTCTGTTTTTTTTTTCTCCCCTGGCCTCAGTGGAAAAAGCCTGCTCGTATTCCCTCTATCTATACCCATCCTAATTTTATACACCTCTATCAAATCACCCCTCATTCTCCTACGCTGCAGGGAATAAAGTCCTAACCTATTCAACCTTTCTCTGTAACTCAGTTTCGCAAATCCCAGCAACATCATTGTAAACCTTCTCTGCACTCGTTCAACCTTATTAATATCCTTCCTGTAATTAGGTGGCCAAAACTCTTCACAATGCTTCAAATTTGGTCTCACCAATGTCTTATACAACATCACCATTACATTCCAACTCTTATACTCAATACTTCGAATTATAAAGGCCAATGTACCAAAAGCTCTCTTTACAACCCTATATACGAGTGATGCCACTTTTAGGGAATTATGTATCTGTACTCCCAGATCCCCCTGTTCTACTGCACTCCTCAGTGTCTACCATTTACCTTCTCTGTTCTACCTTTGTTTGACCTTCCGAAGTGCAATATCTCACACTTGTCCGCATTAAATTCCATCTGCCATTTCTCAGCTCATTCCTCCAACTGGTCCAAATCCCTCTGCAAGCTTTGAAAACCTTCCTGTCTGTCCACTACACCTCCAATCTTTGTATCATCAGCAAACTTGCTGATCCAATTTGCCACATTATCATCAGGGTCATTGATATAGATGACAAATAACAATGGACCCAGCACTGATCCCTGTGGCAAACCACTAGTCACACATAAAAGCAGCAATGTAATTTGGAGACTGTATAAAACAGTGTGAGGCCTCAGTCGCAGTATTGTTAGCAGTGTGGGGCCCATCATCGAAGAAACGATGTACTGGAACAGGAGGGGTTTGAAAAGAGATTCGCGGAAATAAATTCAGGATAGAATGGCTTATTATATCAAGAGCGTTTGATGGCTCTGGGCCGGTATTCAATGGAGTTCAGGGGAAGGAAATAGGTGATAATCCAATTCGAACATATGGAATGCCGACAGGCATTGTGAGAAAGCATGTTGCAAGGATGTATCCTACGGTGGCCGTGACGGGACACGAGGAAAGCAGGACAATAGGGCAGAGAAGAAAATTGAATCGGCCATGATAAAAAGGCGAAACAGAATGACGGGAACAAGTAGCCTCATTCTGCTCCAATATCTATAGTGGGGTGGGGGGGGGTCTAAGACCATAGGATACAGATAGAGTGGATGTGGAGAGGATGTTTCCTGTAGTGGGGGAGTCTAGGACCAGAGGATACAGATAGAGTGGATGTGGAGAGGATGTTTCCTGTAGTGGGGGAGTCTAGGACCAGAGGGCACAGATAGAGTGGATGTGGAGAGGATGTTTCCTATAGAGGGGGAGTCTAGGACCAGAGGACACAGATAGAGTGGATGTGGAGAGGATGTTTCCTGTAGTGGGGGAGTCAAGGACCAGAGGACACAGATAGAGTGGATGCGGAGAGGATGTTTCCTATCGTGGGGGAGTCTAGGACCAGAGGACTCAGATAGAGTGGATGTGGAGAGGATGTTTCCTGTAGTGGGGGAGTCTGGGACCAGAGGACACTGATAGAGTGGATGTGGAGAGGATGTTTCCTATAGTGGGGGAGTCCCGGACCAGAGGACACAGATAGAGTGGATGGGGAGAGGATGTTTCCTATCGTGGGGGAGTCTAGGACCAGAGGACTCAGATAGAGTGGATGTGGAGAGGATGTTTCCTGTAGTGGGGGAGTCTAGGACCAGAGGACACAGATAGAGTGCGTGTGGAGAGGATGTTTCCCGCACTGGTTGAGTCTAGGACTAGAGGACACTGCCACAGAACGGAAGCGCGTCCTTTTTGAAATGGGGGAGCAGACTCCCCACGGCTTGTCAAGCAACAAGACCTTGAAAATAAACAAAAATGCTTGCTTTAGTGGCCATTGATAGGAGTTCCAAAGAGCCACAACCTGCCCAAATAAAGCAAAAGAAAAAGATGTATTTCGATGTGTACACCTGAAGTAACATGTTTTGAAAACCGAGCAGGCTGATGCGATACAGACCCCACAGAAACCATCACCACTGATTCCAGAACACCTCTTAACAGGTGAGAAAATCTCAACGTGGAAACAGGCCCGCAGGGATACAAACACCATCACGTCGAGAAGAAGCTTAAAACTGGGCCTCTGAATTCCTGATCACTGCTCCCACTGCAGACAACAGTCTGGCTGGAAATAAAGATCCGCAAAATATAATAACAATATTATGTTTCTGTGTGGGTATATTTTCAGGTTGTTGCCTTCAGTCCAACCAGTGAGCCGAGGGACATTTGGCTGTATTTGGAGTTATGGGTTAGAGATAGGGTTAGTTCCTAATGAAGGGTCTGGGCCCGAAAGGTCGACCATTTACCCTTTTCCATATCTGCTGCCTGGCCTGCTGAGTTCTTTCGGAGTTCTGTGTGTGTTCCTTCGTGTTTCAGCATCAGCAGATCTTCCCCATGATTAGGACGTGCGGGTTGTTTTTCTGTGAATCTCGGAGCGCCGTGTCTGTGTGCGAGCATCGGCCCTGTATGTAGGACGGGTTCCAACAGGCAGGCATTCCGCAGAACAGGATGCGGCCTCTCCGCTGAGATCCGGTCCAACCGGCTCCACTTTCCCCGCTCACGTTCAGCTGTGAGCAAAGTTCACACGAGTTTATCTTTAACTATCTCTGTTTTCAGCAGAAAGCAATAGACTCCAGGATGGGATGGAATATAGAATGAGATGCAAGGCTATTGTCACAGCTGCTGCCCAACTTTCCTCGTGTTTCACGATTCCTTAAAATAAATCAGTCTGAGACATTCTCCTTTCTGAGCCGCGTGGTTATTCAGTGTCATTGCTTCTTACAGAGAGAGCGAGAGCGAGCGGTGACGGGACCCTGCCCCTGGGAATTTGAGACCTGTACCGAAAGGATAGTTTGCAATGAACTGAGGAGGACCAGTAGCCGAGTTGACTGCTCCTTTCAAAGGATGCCGCCCGACCTGTGAGTTCATGCAACTTGTTTATAACATAACTCACCCCATTCTCCTGCATTGCCAGGACTATAACATAACTTTCTGTTGGAGCTACATGGGGGAGGTACGACCTGGACAGAAGTGATGAGTTAGACCTGAACCCCAGGGGGACTAATATCCTGGTAGAGAGGTTCGGTACAGCTGTTGGGCAGGGGGCGGGTTTAAAATAATTTGTCAGGGGGACTTGAACTGGTGCGATGGGTCTGAGGATGGGACAGTTGGTTTAACAAACAGATGTACTGTGTCTGGGATTCTGGCAGGGAAAGTCTGATCACAGGGCAGTCTTGCAGTCACCAGGATCCGTTTCATAACAAATACGGGACAAAATCAAAAAGGGTGAGATGTTTTAATGCACGCAGTGTGTGAAATAAGGCAGATGATCTTTCGAACTGCTAGGATCGGCACGGATAACGTTGTGGACGTCATTGACCCGTGGCCGAAAGTATATTACCGCTGGGAGCTTGAAGGCCAAAGATGCA